>NC_083410.1:91288799-91466715 GCF_020745735.1 Hemiscyllium ocellatum
TTTCCATATCTGACTAAAAGTCATCAGGTTTCCAATGTATACCACACAATTAGATAATTCTGAAAAGACTTTGAAATGTGACTGGCACGTTTTTCATAATAAATGGCATGACTTTAAATTAGTACAGAATCGAAAAGTGTGATCAGAAAGCTGAAATTGTCTTAAGTTTATCTGATTAAGGTACCTGCTAGTATTCTCTGAGTAAGTCCAACTTAGAAATGTAAGTTGCTTGTTCCACCTTCTCAGTGCAGTCTTCTAAATGTGGAACAGGATATGAATTAGACTTTGTATCCGCATTGACTTTGCAATAGTCCACAGATAATCATTGGTTTCTATATGATTTTGGCACCATTTACTATGGGTGAAACTCATTCATTTCAACTACCTTTGATTATGTTGTCTTTGAACATGCATTCAATCTCTTTTGAACCTGAGCCAATTTTAGTGGATTAAGTCTATAAGGATATTGTTTAATTGGGACAGCATTTCCTTCAACTATTATCACGTGAATTAGATTATTACTTTCCAGCTTATTCCCACACATCTCTCCCTGCAATAGCAATTACTCTTTAAGTTCATTTTGGTTTTTCCTCTGAAAGATAACTCAGTAATTTATTCCAAGTTTTTGAACTTCCTCATTGTCCAGTTTAATTGGGAGAATGTCCAATACAAATCCTCTGAATTTGTTTCTTCACGATGTGTTGTAACCAGTCATATCTTCTTCTTTTGCTTTCCTTGCTTATCAAAACACCTTCTAAGCATATGGACATGACACATCCTGTGAGATTTCTTTATGTCTGGTGTTTTTATCAAATAATTTACCTCAAGAAATCACCCTTTGATTAGAAAAATCCACTAAACCTTGCTTTTAATGGTTCGCCTATCACTGGAAGTAACACTAGCACTTTATTTCTCCACAAGTAAAATTGTGAACTTGTGATTTCTTGTCATATATTGTACTACTTCAAAGTCTGTCGAGTCATCTACCCACCTGAATATGTGATGGTCTCCATTTCCTCATCAAGGTGTCATGTTTAAGTTAAACAACATTCTGAAATAAACTCCCCAATTCTTCTTCTTTATATGCTTTTTGATACAACTGCTTCAGTTTCTCATCTTTCTGTTGTAAATCAGCTAATTTCTCCTCCACCTGTCTTGTTTCTTTTCTCAACCATTCAATCAGTCATGGTCTTAGATAACTGTATTCCAACTCCCTGGTCATTATTCTTTGATTTTTTTCCTCTTGCTTCAACCTGTGACTTTGTGACCTTGTTACACACAGTCAGATGTACTTCCTGCCAAACATCAGTTATCTGATTTTCCACTGGCTTTTCCACCACAATAGACAGCACTCCCACCTGTGAACCTGCTATGTCATTTCCAAGGATAAATTGTATTCCTGAGCCTGGTATTTCTCCATTACACCTACCACCAATCTCTGTTTTTGGGGATACTCCACCTCACTTTACATAATGGAGCACTTCTTGTCTCACCATGAATTCCTCATGTTACCACTTTTTCTATCAACAGTCCATCTGAATTATACATCTCTGCATCTCTCAACATCAGTATGTATCTCTTGTCTCTATTTCCTGCATCTCTTTATATTGTAATCTTTTTCCCTGCTCGTCCCGAGCACATGAGTAAACCTTACTCTCAGAAGTAAGTGTTTTAAGAAGCTCTGGTATTTCCTTCTGAACCAGCCCCTGACCAGGTTGTACATTCTATTGCAGCTTTTTAGCTTCCATTGTGCTTTCCTTTATCACTTCAACAAAACTCAATGTACTCCCAACTTTTTTGAGACTCCAAAGGCTTCTGATTAAAACTGAACCAAACAAGTGAAAAATAAAGGAGAAAGCCTGGTGTGTGTGATGGCCACACCCAGGCTGCTTCCATTGTTCCAACCTTAAACTCACCCCAAGGCCTCGCAAATTGCTTACTTTCTGTGAGACAGCTCCGTACCTTGGCCTTCCAACTTCTCTGCAAAGAAAAAGAGGAGAAAACAAGCTGTTAAAGTGACAGCATCGTCACCTTGTATTCGAGACCAGTACAGCAAATGTTTTACTACCCAGCACCTGGAGGACCAGGAGAGGATCAGCTGATCAAACAATCTGGTAATCATGACGTTCACACAACCAATGTAAAAACACACTCAGTAATAGAAACATAATACAGGGGAGATACACTTCTCTGTTATCCTTTATTTGCTGCAGAAATCACTTTGGTAATAATGTAACGTTGCCTTAAATAAAATTTACCAACAGAGAGCCTTTTCACTCTCACCTTCAGGCTTTGCGGAGATTGCGATGATATTTCAGTATATATTGTTACTGGTTTATTGAGAGTGCCACATGGTGCTGGCTAATCCAAAGTTTGCTGTGTATTAAAACAATATTTATCCATCTCTATATTTATAAAGACACACATTGTCAGAGGTGACTCTTTTGTGGGTTATATTAAGAACTAAATGTGGAGCTTTAGTTTAGTCTAAGGTAGATTAGAGGCTCTTAGCTTTGAAATTGATCCATGATGCCTCACATGGATTCTGCCCAAAACAAAGATTGTTGTGCTTAACCAAAGGACCCAGTTAATGCAGATTTGAAAACAGAAAATGCAAGGTCGAGCAAAGTAGGTGAGGCTCTCTAAGAGAGAAGGAATCTAGATTCAGAAGACTTGCCAAGGAAATGTCTCTGTGCATCAGGTGTGTTGTGATGTGTGACTGTCAATGATACCAATACCCTGCCATTTGCTTTACGCCTCTTTGGATGACACCATTCATACAAACTGGACACTGTTGCCACATGGTGCAGGTGTAAGATCGATGTAGTGTGGTGCTGCACAGCACATGTCCACTCCCTGACTGATGATGGCTGGAATCCATGACAAACTGTCTGGTTTGTGTCTGCACCAGGGAGGAAGACAAGACAGAAATATTGTGAGCCTTAAGCTTTGGTTGGGCTAAGAGTGAGAAAGGCCGGGCAAGGGAGAGACGCCATGAGCATCCGTGTGGAGAGCACTAAGAGAGCGAGCAAGGAGCCCTGAGATGGACTCGTGGGAAGATAAAGATTGTATTGCATATATCTATTAAAATTAACTGTGCCTATTTGTTCAAAGACTGCAAACTAATTTCACTTTCTCTGCAACTGCACAAAATCACAGGGGAGGTTTAGTTGCTTTATATAACGGATGAATGTCTGATGGTTCAGATCTGTCAACAACAATTGATATTGTCCTCTCTCTGAAAATGGAATTATCAACAATTGAACAGATAGCTTTCACTTACTCCCATTTCCTCGCAATCTTCGGAGTTCCTGGTAAGAAGTTGTAGCAGGTTGTGTTATCTTTTCAATCCCACTTTCACTCTGTTCTTTCCCCTGATATATCTCTCAGTGTATAAACCCTCCCTCTTTCTCTCCTCATGCTGGATCCAGTTTCAGGTGTTCCTACAAGAAACAGCTCATGCTGTAATTTGTGAATTTTAGTTTAGTTCCATGAGGATATGAGGAATCTGTGACCTGACGTGTGCTAAATGGTCCTTGTCTGGGGAGGAACAGGTACTTTCAGATTTCTGGATCCAAAGCTCTCTCCGACTGGGTTTTTATTGCCATGTGTCTGGGTCTGTTGCTGGGACATGTGCCTGGATTTAATGTTGGTCAGTGGGATCAGGCAGGTCGATGGGATAGCGACCAGTCCACATGCTCACACACCTAAACGATCTTCACAGTGGGACCAAGAGTTGGTCACCCAAGTCACATGGTGCCAGGGGCCTCCTCAGTGAAGCACACGGTGAGGGCGGGTGTCCACTGGGAGAAGGGTCAGGCCGTGAACAGCAAGTCAACTCTGGCCATCAATGTACAGGGCTGTGGGCATGAGCAGGCAGCTGAGGTGAAGTGGGCTTGTGTAAATATCCTTCAGTTGTGGGGAGGCAGCATTGAGAGTTCAGAACTTTAATTGTTGATGGAGCAGGTTAGACCGTGAACTGTAACCCTGGTGTCTCCTGTTACAGCGCCATCTTTCACAAACGCCTTTGCCAAGGTGGAGACATCATCCACCCTGTCCAGGGCAGGCCTAAGGTCAAGGAGTGAGCCCTTCCCTGTATCGCAGTTATCGAGCAGATGTTAGCAGAGGTGGGCAGTAGATGTGGGCGTGGCTGGTCAATGTGGTTGACGTGCTGCAAGAGGCTGAGTGAGAGAATGCGGTTCAGTGGAGGTGTGGCCAAACTGACTCTGATGGAGAGGAGGAGATGTTGCAGTTGATCACTCACCTGGAGACCCATTGGGAAGCTGGAGGCTAAGGGGCAGGAATGGGAGTACACACGATAAGATTCAGAAGGACCAAGCTTACTCCAGGAATGGAGGGCAGAAGAAGGGAGATGTTGTCACCATTGGCGGAGGGAGAATGTTGGCATCTCCTCTGAAATGGAGACGTTTGTGACACTGTTCAACTGATTTCACAGAGAGGGCAGGTGTCCTCTTAAATGATCACAGATGAAGGTGTAATCATCATTAATCTCTTCTTTTTAATAACAGATTAACAGTTGATCTCTGTAACCACTCCTCAGTGAGCAGCGTTGCCCACTGAGGGGGAACAGGGAGCTATACAGGGGCTTTGGGCTTGTGTCTGATGAAGCATCACATCTTGATGGGTTTGTGCACATCTGCTGAGGGGTAGCGGGTTGGGAGGTGGTCACAAGCACATCCCAATCTCTGGTGGAGGCTGATCGTGCAGCCCTCAGACACTGACAGCAATGGTGGAAGCTGACGAGATGCTGTGCCCCAGTCTGATGGTGATGAGCCTCTGGAGCTGTCTGTTGTGTGACAGATACTTGATGTGCAATCAGCTGAACTTCAGAAGTGCTTGTACAACATCAAATGGACAGTGGAGGAGATGATACAGGTCAGGAACACAGTGATCACATTTCACAGGAGCATGCAGTGTCCCGGTTGGGAAAGTGGCAATTCTGACACAGATTCTGAATCAGCACCTTCCTCAGGTGCTGTGGTGTACGCATTCCGATTTGCAATAGGGTTCGGGTCAGTGTTTGGGTTAGTGTTAAGATTAGTGTTAGGTATAGGATTAGTGTGAGGGAATGTTTTGTGTTATGGTTAGGATAAGGGTTAAAACTGTGTGCTCGAGTTAGGGTTCGGGTTAGGGGAGGTGTTAGGATTACGGCTAGGGTTAGGGTTAGGCTCAGGGTTAGGATTAGGGTAGGTTTAATGTTAGGTTGAATATTTCCATTAGCGTTAGTGTTAGGTTTCACTGTTAAAGTTAGGAATACTTCAATCTATCGTTGCATTTGTGGTTTGGTTATGTTTAGGATTTTGGTTCGGATTCAGGAAAGGGTAAAGCATGTTTGAGGTCGATGGTTAGGGTAATGGTTAAGAATGTGGTGAGGATTAGGTTAGGAAGTGGGATTCTGTTTCGTGTTCAGGTTAGGTTTCAGGTTCAGTTGGGGTTACAGTTGGGATTAGGCAGAGGATGAGGGTTAAGGTTAGGGTTTGTTTGAAGGTGAGGATGAGGTTTGGGTTTTGTTTTGGTTCAAGATGTGTGTAAAAGTCCGGGATCGAGTTAAGGTTACTGTGATCCATTGCATTGTCACAGAACTCAAGGAGCAAGAGAAAAGAGGATGGAATTATCTGAACTCATTGCCAGGTCATTGTCTTTCAGTTATGAAAGTACAGAGGGCCAAGTGAGCCTCAGAGTGGGACATGTTGAGGAGCAGTGACCATCGGGAAGTACCTGTCAGGGCACTCCTGATGGAGACAGTTACTCCTCTACCCTCTGCCACTGACACAGTGCTTCAGAGAGCCATGGTGATGAAGGAGATTCCCGACACTGTGCAGGAGAGCCTCACCATGTCAGGGTCAAGACAGACTCAGCCAAACAGAGGACCACCTCTAAGGCCATTCCAGACAAAGGGATATTAGAGTCAGCCGCCTGCCTCCAGGACCACTGGCAGCACATGGGGAAGGCTACAGTGCAGCAGTCAGGAACAATGTAAGAAATCACACTGAGTCCATATGGGAGAACACGGGAAATAATGTATGATGTCTTTACAGGAATGGTATTGCTGATAAACTTCATTAAATACATGCACATGAGGATGGATGTGTAGTTCCTGCTGTCATTCATTTGGCTGGTCTTATAGGTGGATGTTGACTTGAGGATTTAACCAGGGTTTGTTGTTGGTGTGTGTCCCAGCATCCTTTTCAGTACCTGCCTTACCTTTGCCATAAACACAATGGTCCAGTCACTGGTCATAACTTGAGGTGACATTGTCATGTTGAGCAGGATGGTAATCCTTTTGCCAGATAGACTTGGAGTTTGCGCGAATCTTATTGCAACACGATAGAACATCTGATTTATGTTGTTTCACTGAGTTCATGAACCATCTCTGCAATAGACAGCCATTCCCTCCCAGAATCTATCTCTCCAATGACTGTGGTAGATTGCCCACTATGAAACCGAGGGGTGTTGAAGGTTGTATGAGTCATGACCCCTCCCTGGAATACACACACATATCTGGAGAAGCCTTTGTTGATAATTGCTGACTAATTGGACACTGAGTGAGTGAGCCCCTTTAATATTTACAAATGTCCCTGGTTGTCTCACTGAAACCTCAGCAGCAACATGCTTGTAATCGATGACACCTTCCAGTTTTGAGAATCCAGCAAGATTCCTGAATCCTGTGGCCATATTCCTGCCTGGTGAACCTTATCTGTGGTGAAAGTGATGTCGGTGTGAGCACACGAAACCCTTTTCAATGTTCCCACCATCATACCGTGTTGTACAGGAGCTTACAGCCCACTGTAAACATCTTCATGTCATGCTTACAAAGAGCTGGAGGCACAAATGCTCAGTGCCACGGGTAACCATTAAAACTCAGTTTAAAACTCAAATGAATGATTGCAAAGAGCTGGAGGCATAAAAGCTGCAGACATTGAACACCCATCAGGGAATTGGAACTGATTTGTCACAAAGAGAGGTCAGTGACTCCCTGGAGTCTCAAAGCCCCTAACATCACACTGCTGGGAAAGCCTATCCCCATACTGAATTGTGTGTGCAATCTCTGTAAAATAGAATGGATCTTGTACAATTGTGGTCAGTTGAGCTGAGAAGGAGCTTCGATTTTTTAAAGTTTGTCAGTGTTCAAAGGAGGCAGCCCGTTCCCAAACCCCACCCTCACCCACCCTTCTGTTTAGTTATAGACAGACATAAGGCAAAATGGTGGGGGGGAACACCCACTCAATCCATTCCTGTAAAGGGATTCTGGTTGGGAAAGAAATTTGCTTCCGTCCAATCTGTGCAATATTTCTACATATTTGTGAGTTTGTCTGAAGGGAAATCTTAGTAAATGCCTGTGGATGAAAGAAATAATATCTCAATATTGTAAGATGAAGTCAGTGGGAGGAAACACGTGCAGTGTGAACCTCAGTGTAAACCCATTGGGCCGAAAGGTGGTTTCATGCTGTAAGCTCCAAGCAACGTTGTGTTACTAATCTGGGGATTCTGCTTTTTTCTTTGTAGCTAACTTTCTGACAATTGTCCTTCTAAGTCGTGGAGGCTGTGGTCTATCCAAAGGGATCTCCCTTTATTTGGTGGGTATGACAACAGTTGATCTCCTGGTCATTATTTCCAATGTGATAATCTACTACATGCTTTACTACTATTTTCCATTTTCATTTCTACGCTTCACCTCAATAAGGAGCATCAATGAGGTAATCAACTTACACAGCTGTTGACTGTTCTGTTTGGCTCACGGTCGCTTTCACTGTCGATCGCTTTGTCCTCATTTGTTGCCAGAGGTTGAGAGCAAAGTATTGCAGGGAGGAAACTGCAGCTGTGGTTATAGTGATTGTGATGATAATTTTCTCATTCAAAAACATCCCTGTGTACTATGCTTTTGAACCAATCTATATAATTAACAACGTGGAGTGGGGCGCTCATTTCAAACCGGACTACTTTATCTTACCAGGATGGATCACCTTTGACTGGCTTGATACAATCTTAAACCCACTATTGCCATACTTCTCATTTTACTGCTCAACGCTCTGACTGTCCGACACATTGTGGTGGCCAATCGAATACGCAGAGCACTGCAAAGTCAACGCAACACCCAGAACAGCGACGATCCAGAGATGCAGAGCCGAAGGAAATCCATCACTTTACTGTTCGCCATTTCTGGCACTTTCATCGTGCTGTGGATGCCATACGCTATATTTTTCCTCATTTCTAGAATTACAGATACATTTTATGAACCAGACCATTATATGGATCCCTTACTTATTGCAGAATATACTGGCGATATGTTTCAGCTGCTGAGTTCCTGTACAAACACATGTGTTTATGCATTGGCTCAGTCTAAATTCAGAGAACAGTTGAGAATTGCAATAATGTCTCCATTCCGTGCAATTATTAAATGCGTCAAATACTTTTTCATTGCATGACTGGAAAAAAGGTTGCAAAGTGTTCATATCAATCTATATCATCCTGCGAAGAATTGTTCCTCATTGTTCGATGTTAACTGTAAATAATAGTCTTGTCTCTGTGGTGATATTCCTACCACTGCGTCACAGGGTCATGTGATCAAGCACATGACTGAGGCTGACAGAATTCCACTTCAGATGAGCTGTTAACACAACACCAGTCCACGCTCCTCATTGGATGTAACATTTCCCACAGCCTCCTTTGAGGACAGCAGTGAAGTCATCCATGATCTTCTGTCTAATATTTATTCTCTAAACCACATCACTGACAGCAGATTGTTTGATCATTTCTCTTATTGTTGAATGTGAGGTCTCTCTGTGTACAGATTCACTGCTGCATTACAACAATGACTCATTGCTGGCTGGGCCTGTATTTATTGCCTGTCTCGAATTGCCCTTCAAAAGGTGGTAGTGAACTACCCTTTGACCTGCTGCAGTCCTGCTTTCGGGTGACCCACGATGATCAAAGTGAGGGAATTCCAGCAGTTTTCTGGAGTGAAGGAGATAGTTCCATGTGGAAGCTAAAAAAAGCCGTATTAGAATGTGCAACCTGTTCAGGGGGCGGTTGTGAAGAAACTGCCAGATTGCTTTCAAGGATTTTCTTGCAAGGGTAAGGTTTACTTCAGTATGCTAGGAGGAGCAGGTGAAGAAATTAAATTTTAAGAGATACAGGAGCAAGTCAATCTTTGTTGGTGAGAGATGAGGAGATATGTGGTATGTCGCAGAAGAAGTAATGCCAAGAAACGTGGTAACATGTGGTATTCATGGTGAGAAGAGCAGTGTCCCATTATATTAAGTGAAGTTGGTGAGTCAGGTGGCAAATGGAGAAGTGTTGGTTGGAGTAATAGAGAAATTCTTGGCTACAAGAATACAATTTATCCTTGGGAATGATATAGCTTGAACACAGGTGTGAGTGAGGCCTACTGTGGTTGAAAAGCCAGTGGAAAACCAGACAACTATGGTGTTGCAGGAAATATATCCTGTGATTTTTCCTGACTGCGTGTTACCAAGGTCACAAAGCCACAGGTTCAAGTACGAGGAGAAATCAAAGAATAAAGATGCAGAGATGGAAAGTGCAATTATCAGAAACCATGTTTTATTAAACAGTTGAGAAAAGGAAATACGAACAAATGGAGAATAAAGTGGATACTTTTATTTCAGAGCAATTAACTGAATTAGAACAGGAAGATGAAAAATTAAAGATTGGTAATAAAAGGCACATACAGAAGAAAAATCTCAATGTGTGCCAGAATGTCACTATGTTAAAACTGACATCTTGATGAGGAAATGGAGGCCATATTCAGGTGGATATGAAATGGGCAGAAATTCATCAAGTTATATTACCAGTGGGTTATAAAAAGGAGGTGTGGGTAGCACATGAGTTTCCCGTTGGAGGCTATTTGGAAGTAAGGAAAACCCAAGCCAAAATACAAAGGCATTTTTATTGGCCTGCATGACGAACTGGTTAAAATTTGTGAGTCATGTCATAAGTGTCAGTAATGGATGTATCTACTAGATTTCCAGTAGGCATTCCATTACGCAGTATCTTGCCTTGAAGGATTGTAGAATATTTACTCAATTTTTTAAAACTAGAAGTGGACTACTCACAGAAATACAATTCGATCAAGGGGCAGATATTACATCAAAATTATACAATGAAGTTACCAATAACTGAAGAATAAAACAATTTAAGTCCACTGATAAACACAGGGAGTATTAGAATTGTGGCAGCAAACTTTAAAGACCATGTTGAACGGCTTATAGTCATAAGGATTTAGAGGACTGTGATAAAGAAACTGTATTTGTACTTTTTGCAGTTAGGAGTGCACCTGATGAAGTAACTACATTCAGTCCATTTCAATGAGTTTTTTAGCCATGGGATGAGACGGCCACTGAAATTAATTACTGAGACATTGGTCATTGGATACCTTCCAGAGGGAAATTAAAATGGCCTGAAAGAGTCATTACAAACACATGGGTGATATGTGGATATAAGCTTGGAAGTACTAATCTGACTGTGAATGATGTAAATAGAGGAAACGCTGTTCCCATTAAACAACATGCTTATAGATTTAACCCTCCAATTTGGAACAGGTTCAAAAAAAGAGTGAACGCATGCTGAATGGAACTCACCCATAGTGATGCTGCTAAAATCAGATGGTACCCGATGATCAAGTGCAGATTTCACAAAGCCTGATTCATATCCTATTCCACATTTGGAAGACTGTACTGAGAAGGTGGGATAAGCAACTTATATTTCTAAGTTGTACTTACACAGAGGATACTGGCAGGTACCTTTATCTGAAAGAGTGAAGAAAATTCTGGCTTTTGTGATGCCAAATGGACTGTATCAGTTTAAAGTCATGCCATATGCAATGAAAAATGTGCTAGCCACATTTCAAAGGTGAATCAACAAAGACATTTCAGGATTGTCCAGTGGTGTTGATGACCTGGTGATTTTTTTCACATGTGGAAAGAACATTTGGACCATCAATCGGAATTGTTCAATGGACTTTGGGAGGTAGGCTTGGAGATAAACCCAGTGAGTGAGTTCCAAAAAGCCCAAGTCATGTTTTTGGCCTATGTTATTGGACACAGACAGATTGTCCCATGCGATGTGAAAGCAAAGGTGATTGGGGAGTTTCCCATACCATCGACACTGATGTTAGTACTATTAGTTCTGAGGTTGAATCGTTTTCATCACAAGTTCTTGCCAAATTCTAGCTGTATGGTTCCTCCACTGGCTGAATTATTGAAGAAGTGCAGAAATGTTCAATGGACAACAGGCTGTCAGAAGACATTTGACAGCCTGAAAATTGTGTTAACTACCGCCCTGGTGTTAGCCACACCTAATCACATAAAGCCATCCAAAATGGCTATTGATGCGAGTCATATGAGTGTCAGTGCTGAACACTTGGAAGAAGATAAAAAGATCTATTTGACATTTTTCCAGAAAATTGAAGAATAATCAACAGAAATATTCCACAATTGAGAAGGAGACCTTGAGCTTGGTGATGGCATTGCAACATTTCAACACTTAACTTTATCAGTAATGTATCTGAGACAATTGTATATACTGATCATAATCCGTTAAGGTTTTTGGAAAAAAATATGGATAAAAATTCCAGGTTCTTTCAATTGAACTTGCTATTGCAGGCATTGAATTTGGAAATCACATACGTAATTGCTGACATGTTGTCATGACTTTGATGAAGGAAGACAGAGTTGTCCTGTGGTGGGATAAAACAGACTGAAATGCACTGTAGTAATGCTGAGAGTCAGTGTAATGTAGATGCACCCTGGGGTACTAATCGTGTCAGACTAATGGTTTTCAAAAATGAAGCCATCTTTGTATATTAATGGCATATTTTTAAGTGGGGAGGTGTGATGGTGCTTTGGCTTTAAAAGATGCAATCTGTACTTTTTTTATGAAGAATGGTTGAGACAGAAATGCTGCAAAGTCAGCTCCAAACCCAACAGAGAAGCAGCTTGTGAAGGCTTAGGATTTTTAAAAAGTTGGAATAATAGAAGCAGCCTGAATGGTTGGGGTCAAGCTCCAGCTGCACCAGGACTTTTAGATTTACCTTTCTGTGGTTGCTGGGGTCTTGAAGCTCTTGTCCCTCTCTCTGTTACAGCTAAAAACTGGGCTTCTCTTCCTGCTACTAGAATTGTATGTGAGACAATTTGTTTTATTCAATATGCCTTTGCCAAGGCTGTTTTTATGAGACGTTATTATATTGGAACATTTTATGAGTAATAGTTAATATATCTATTAATTTAAGCATTTCAATCGTGTTAAAGTTAAGCCAATTCTTTCATTTTTATTTTGTCTGTATTTTAACTGTCAAGTAAAAATAAAGTATGTCATGTTTAACTTCAATTAGCTTGACCAATCAAATTGCATCTGCAATTCAATGCCTTACACCACTTACCTTTAAGATAAGAAATTGTTAGGGTCTGGACTATCTTCTTAATACATTCTGAGAGGGTTTGATCTGGACCATAACATAAGTGAGAAAATTCTGAATTAGGCATATGATAAACAGACCATGGCAGGAAGAGATAGAGCGCATATCCAAGACTAAACCAATAGATAAGACTGGAGGTTTCCAAAGGCAATAAAACTACAGATCTGAAGGCTCAGTGTCTGAACATGCACAACATTTGGAACAAGGCAGATGAACTGAGAGTTCAAATAGAAATAAATAAGTAAGATCTTATCGTCATTACTGAGACACAGCTGCAGGATAACACAGACCTGCAATTCTGGTCTCCCAGCTAGAGGAAGAATGTTGTAAAATTGAAAAGCGTTAAGGAAAGGCTAAAAATGATGCTGCCTGGGTTGGAGGATTTGAGCTGCAGGGAGAGGCTGAATAGGTTAGGGCTATTTCCCCTGGAGCATCGGAGGCTGAGGGGTGACCTTATCCAAGTTTTATTGGATAGTGTAAAAAGACAAGATTTTTTTGTTTTCTCCCGGGGTGGGGGAGACCAATACTAGAAGGCATATGTTTTAGGTGAGACGAAAGATTTAAAAGGGAACTACAGGGCAATTTTTTCATGCAGAAGGTGTTATGTGTATGGAATGAGCTGCCAGAGGATGTGGTGGAGACTGGTACAATTACAATATATGAAAGGCATCAGAATGGGTGCATTTATAGGAAAGGTTCAGAGGGATATGGGCCAAATGCTGGCAAATGGGACAAGATTTATTCAGGCTATTTGGTTAGCATAGATGAGTTGAACTGAAGGTTCGGTTTCCATGCTGTACACATCCATGACTCTATGAGTCTGTGAGAAAGGCCGCAATACATTTGTGTGAGTGGTGCAGAGGCCCCCAAACAGTAACAAGACAAGAATGGTATGTAATTGTTGCCAAAATCAATTTATGATCTCGACTTCTGATCGACTGCATTTTGCTTACCCTGTTGATGTTCTTTTTGCTGCCATGTGTTCATGTTTAACAATTTCTCTTCTGTCTGCCTTTATCATGGCTGAGTGCGTGTATTTGGATTTTACATTAGATTTCCTAGTGTGGAAACAGGCCGTTCAGCCCAACCAGTCCACACCGACCCACTGAGGAGTAACCCACCCAGACCCATTTCCCTCTGACTAATGCACCTAG
This sequence comes from Hemiscyllium ocellatum, assembly GCF_020745735.1. Taxonomy (NCBI): domain Eukaryota; kingdom Metazoa; phylum Chordata; class Chondrichthyes; order Orectolobiformes; family Hemiscylliidae; genus Hemiscyllium; species Hemiscyllium ocellatum. The sequence goes on from NC_083410.1 coordinate 91,302,408, forward strand.
CACTATGGACAATTTGACATGGCCAATTCACCTGACCTGCATATCTTTGGACTGTGGGAGGAAACTGGAGCACACGGAGGAAACCCACACAGACATGGGGAGAATGTGCAAACTCCACACAGACAGTCACCCGAGGCTGGAATCGAACCTGGGACCATGGCACTGTGAGGCAGCAGTGCTAACCATTGAGCCACCCATTTAAAGGGCATAGTTTAAATTGCATGGTGTTAGATTATCAATCGTTTCTTATTCTCTATTCTTGTTAAAATTTTGTGTTATAATTAACAGTAACTTTTTTGTTAATGACAAAACGTGGCAGGAATTTTCCTGAGTGTCAGTCAGTCAGTCAAATCATTGCTCACCAGGTTTTGGCGGCTTCATCAGGATTTTAAACATTTCTACATTTTGCAACAGCTTGTGTAAGAGTGAGACACAACTGTCCGCACTCTGCTCCCAGCTGAGTTGTGATAAATGAAGGTGGCAAATTATGAAAGGGGAAGGTCAACAGAAATGCAGTGACAGATGTGTGAGAGGATTCTTCAGAATGTACATAATAGACACAATCCAACAAGAGAGGGTGAGGGTAACTCAACCAGGTTAAGGTATTGACAGCTTAAAGAAAAAGCATATCATTGCACAAAGATGGGAACCAACGCAGAGGACTGGACAGAGTATTAAAAGCAGCAAATTACCACTGAGAGATTAATGAGTAGGAAAAGTTTAGAGTATAAGAGAAAGATAGCTAGAAATATAAAAGCTGTTAAGTGTTAAAACAAGTACTTTATAAAAGAAAAATAGTTGGCAAAATGAAAGTTGGTCCCATAGACAGGTTTTTTGCATCAGTCTTCAATGCAAGTGATACAATTAACATCCCAAAAACTAGCTGTAACCAGGAAAAGGAAAGGAAGGATGAACTCAGAAAAAGTGAAAGCAACAGCAAAGTGTGACTGAGCAAATTGTTGGAACTGTGGGCTCACAAATCCCTGAGTCCTGCTGATGTTTACCCGCAGGTCTTTATATATATATATTTTATGCACTGTTTCTAATATTTCAAATTTCCTGAGATTCTGGTGCGGTTCCATGAGATTAGAAGAGAACAAATGCACCATCTTTATTGAAAATGGGAAGGAGTTAGACAGCAAGAAATGGCAAAGATATCAGTGTAACATCTGTCACAGGAAAGTGTTAAAATCTATCATGAATCATTTTACGGCAAGGCATTTTGAGAAATTGATGCTAATCAGGCAGAGTCAACATGTTTTTGTGAAAAAGACATTGTGTTTCCCCAATATATTGCAGTTCTTCAAAGAAGCTCCATGTGCCCTATATAAAGAAAGATATCCTAGGTCTAGATTTTCAGAAGGCATTTGAGAAAGTGCCATGTCAAAGGCTGTTGTGGAAAACAAAGGTTCATAGTGCCAGAGGCAATGTATTGGCATGGACAGAAGATTAGCAAGATAACATGAAGTGGAGAGTGGGCGTAAGTGAATCATTTTCTGGGTGGCAAGATTTCATATGTGGTGGCTCAGTGGTTAGCACTGCTGCCTCACAGCGCCAGGACCCAGGTATGATTCCCGCCTTGAGTGATGATCTGTTTGGTGTTTGCACATTCTCCCAGTGTCTGTGTGGGTTTCCTCCATGTGCTCTGGTTTGCTCCCACAATCCAAAGATGTGCAAGTCAGGTGAATTGGCTAAATTGCCCATAGTGTTAGGTACATTTGTCAGGGGTGTATATAGGGTAGTGGAATGGGTCTGGCTGGGTTACTCTTCAGAGGGTCAGTGTGGACTTGTTGGGCTGAAGGAGCACAGCAGTTCAGGAAGGATCCGAGGAGCAGGAAAATCCCCGTTTTGGCCAAAAGCCCTTCATCAGGAATACAGGCAGAGAGCCCTGAAGGGTGGAGAGATAAGTGAGAGGAGGGTGGGGGTGGGGAGAAAGTAGCATAGAGTACAATAGGTGAGTGGGGGAGGGGATGAAGGTGATAGGTCTGGGGTGGGGCAAGGGTGGAATGGATAGGTGGAAAAGAAGATAGGCAGGTAGGACAAGTCATGGGGACAGTGCTGAGCTGGAAGTTTGGAACTGGGGTGAGGTGGGGAAAGGGGAAATGAGGAAACTGTTGAAGTCCACATTGATGCCCTAGGGTTGAAGTGTTCCGACGTGGAAGATGAGGCGTTGTTCCTCCAGCCGTCTGGTGGTGAGGGAGTGGTGGTGAAGGAGGCCCAGGACCTCCATCTCCTCGGCAGAGTGGGAGGGGGAGTTGAAATGTTGGGCTACAGGGTGGTGTGGTTGATTGGTGCAGGTGTCCCAGAGATGTTCCCTAAAGCGCTCTGCTAGGAGGCCCCCCGACTCCCCAATGTAGAGGAGACCGCATAGGGAGCAACGGATACAATAAATGATATTGGTGGATGCGCAGGTAAAACTTTGATGGATGTGGAAGGCTACTTAAGGGCCTTGGATAGAGGTGAGGGAGGAGGTGTGGGCGCAGGTTTTGCAATTCCTGCAGTGGCAGGGGAAGGTGCCAGGATGGGAGGGTGGGTTGTGGGGGGTGGGGGGACGTGGACCTGACCAGGTAGTCACGGAGGGAATGGACTTTGCGGAAGGTGGAAAGGAATGGGGAGGGAAACATACCCCTGGTTTTGGGTCTGTTTGGAGGTGACGGAAATGTCAGCGGATGATTTGGTTTATGCGAAGGTTGGTAGCGTGGAAGGTGAGCACCAGGGGCGTTCTGTTCTTGTTACCGTTCGACGGTTGGGGTCTGATGGTGGAGGTGTGGGATGTGGACGAGATGCGTTGGAAGGCATCCTTAACGATGTGGGAAGGGAAATTGCGCTCTCTAAAGAAGGAGGCCATCTGGTGTGTTCTGTGGTGGAACTGATCCTCCTGGGACCACATCCATCAAAGTTTCGCCTGCACATCCACCAATATCATTTATTGTATGAGTTGCTCTCGATGCGGTCTCCTCTACATTGGGGAGTCGGGATGCCTCCTAGCAGAGCGCTTTAGGGAACATCTCCGGGACACCTGCACCAATCAACCACACCGCCCTGTGGCCCAACATTTCAACTCCCCGCACACTCTGCCAAGGGCATGGAGGTCCTGGTCCTTCTTCACCGCCGCTCCCTCACCACCACACGCCTGGTGGAAGAACGCCTCATCTTCCACGTCGGAAAACTTCAACCCTAGGGCATCAATGTGGACTTCAATAGTTTCCTCATTTCCCCTTTCCCCGCCTCACCCCAGTTCCAAACTTCCAGCTCAGCACTGTCCCCATGACTTGCCCTACCTGCCTATCTTCTTTTCTACCTATCCACTCCACCCTCCTCCCAGACCTATCACCTTCATCCACTCCCTCACTCACCTATTGTACTCTATGCTACTTTCTCCCCGCCCCCATCCTCCTCTCCCTTATCTCTCCACCCTTCAGGCTCTCTGCCTGTATTCCTGATGAAAGGCTTTTGCCCGCAACGTCGATTTTACTGCTCCTCGGATGCTGCCTGAACTGCTGTGCTCTTCCAGCACCACTAATCCAGAATCTGGTTTCCAGCATCTGCAGTGATTGTTTTTATACTTGTTGAGCTTAAGGGCCTGTTTCCATACTGTAGGGAATCTAATCTAATCATGTGATTTGCCACAGGGACCAGTGCTGGTGCTGTAACTGTTTAAAATGCAGAGATAAAGACGTATGACGTGAATGAGAGTATGGTAGCTACATTTGCTGATGGTACAAAGATGGGTTGGAAAGTAGTTTGTGATGAGGACATTGTGAGACTAAAATTGGGTATAGATAGATGAGTGTATTCCTAAAAAACCTGGCGCCACAGAAATATTTTGAACAGCACCGACAAGATGTAGTCAAAGACACCCATGTCTTTCCAAGTCGAGGGAGAGAGCACAGCGACAGGAATAATGACCCAAAAATCCCTGGTCCCTCGAGACATCAATCTTCAACTGCACCAACTGTGCCACTCTGGACAAGAGAGGAAAGAACATCTTCCATCCTGCTCTTTGCCAGGTTGTGAGGAGCTTCAGGATGTTCTGATGTTGCAAAAGGCCTGACATAGTCCATTCCTGAGTGCAATTCTTTGGTGTGAGAGAGCACACGTTCCATTGCAGTGAAGGTGCATCTCCCCATTTTGGTTCAATGCACAAAACAACATCCAAAGACAATGCATCCTCACTGAAGCTTGGAAATAAATGGAATAGTCCTGGAAATTAATAAATACATCCTGATGTAGGATTTAGCACTTGAAATAAGTTAAATGCAAAGAATTTGACTGGGGCAGATGGACCTCAGTTTGGCTTCATGTTCAAATTGGTGATGAGACTATGCCTAAAATAAGGAGAAACATCACGGGATGTTAATGATCAATAGCATTTGAACTAAAACTCTAAATGTATAAGTATGCAACAAATTCTACACCAACCGGTGTAGTACATTATCAGCAACAGTTACAATAACTCACACAGAACTCCAGTGACCCCAAGGATGGGATAGAAAATGGGTTCAATATCAATGAGCAGAAACATTAGATCCACCAGATTCCTGTTGTGTGGGGAATTTGAGTTTCCTTCAGCATCAAACAGGTTTCATTAACGCTATGAGCTCACTCAGTCAGTGAAGCCATTTATGAATCCAGGTGAGTGACACTCACTGAGCCCAGGACGCTGACGCAGTTGTTGTAACACGTTCCAGCCACTGGAGGAAACAGATTAACTCACTGAGTTTAATGTATGGCGGTGAAGAGAAACAGAACTGATTTACTGACACTTGATAAAGTAAAGACCAAACACTGGAGCAAAAACATTGAATTATGAAACTAGCAACAGAAAAATGACCATTGAACTTCTCAGACCTGCCCTGGCTCCTGTCAGAATGATCCACTCACACCCATTTCTCACTCTCCTTTCCCCGTACTTTTGTCCTTTTCAGAAACATTTCATGGATTCTCCTTCCTTTTGGTTGCTGCACACTCTGACAGCTCCATGTCCAAACATGTGCAGGTTGAGTGGATTGGCGATGCTTGGGATGTGGAGGTTAGGTGCATTAGCCGTAGGAAATGGAGAGTTACAGCGATATAGTAGAGGGTCGGTCTGGCACCCACCAAACACATCTACCCATCCTGCCCTGGTCAGTATTCCATATGGGATGCTCCATCTGCAATACACTGGTCCTTTTCTCATTCTTTGGAGGGTCATTGTGGACTCATTGGGCCAAAAGGCCTATTTCCACACCATATGGCTTCTATGATTGTACAATTCTATGAACCCTTGTCCATGTGTGCTCATGTGTGTGAATCTCAACTCATGGCCTCACAACTGCACAAGATTCCTAAATCCAGGTTTATATTGGAAGCTGCCAATGTAAATTTGTTACAATGTAATCCCTAGTGAGAGGCTATGATGCAGGGTGAGAGATTGATGAAGAGAGGCAGATGTGAGTTTTCAAGATTGAGAGTACATCACAGTGAGTCTAAACCAGAGTGAGGAGGGAATGGAATGAGGAACTAACAGAGTGAAGGGGGAATGGGAATGACACAATATGGAAGGTGTTTAGTCAAAATGGAGGACAAAGCACATGGTCTCAAATTCTGGAGGGAAAAGACAAAGTGCCGCACATGAAGAATTCCTGCAAAAAACCCTGACATTACTTGCACTTCCCTAAAACTAAGTTTTATAGTTTTGCACAACTTGTATCTACACTGTTCATTAAGAAACTTACTTGTTGACTCACTCAGACAAAATCCCTATCAAGTCAACTGTAAATGTGTAACTTTATAACTCTTATACTACTTCCACACATTTTTAGTCTACAATTTGGTGCCACCTTTTTTACATTTACAGCTAACCTAATCGCAATCATAACACTGTCACGAGGGAAGTGTGGTCTTTCTAAAGGTGTCACTTGGTACCTGATTGTTATGGCTGTCGCAGATTTGCTGGTTGTTGTTATTCAGGACATACTGTACAAGATGAATTACTTATATCTACACATTGTATTCTTCCCCATCCCTCCTGGTTGTAGCATCAGAGACGTCCTTGGTTCCACAGCTGTAAGTAGCTCAGTCTGGCTCACAGTCACTTTCACCTGTGACCGGATGGTGGCTATTTGTTTCCAGAAACTGAAGACAAAATTCTGCATTCAGAGAAATGCAGCTGTCATTATCACAACTGCCAGTTTACTGAGTTTATTAAACAAAATCCCATTGCATTTTAAGTATGAAACATACTTTTGTATAATCACCTGTAAATACATGCAGTACCCTGCATGGATAGCTTCTGACTGGGGGAATCATATTTTAACTCCAGTGCTCCCTTTCTTCCTGATCCTGCTGCTCAATGCTGTCACCGTCAGACACATCCTTTTGGCTAGTGCAGTCCGCAGGAAGCTGAGAGGACAACAAAACGGGGAAAAGCCGAATAATTTTTTACCGCTAATGGAGTCAGGTGTTACTAGGGGACATAGCTTTAAATTAAGGGGTGGTAGGTATAGGACAGATGTTAGGGGTAGATTCTTCACACAGCGGGTTGTGAGTTCATGGAATGCCCTGCCCGTATCAGTGGTGAACTCTCCTTCTTTATGGTCATTTAAGCGGGCATTGGATAGGCATTTGGAAGTTATTGGGCTAGTATAGGTTAGGTAGGATTCGGTCGGCGCAACATCGAGGGCCGAAGGGCCTGTACTGCGCTGTATCCTTCTATGTTCTAATCCAGAAATGAAGAATTGAAGAAGATCTATCATTTTGCTCTTTGCCATATCGGGCAGTTTTATCCTGTTATGGATCACTCGTGTCATAATTCTCGCGATTCAGTGACTTACTGGGTGGTGTACATTAACATCAGAGGGTTATTGGGTGGGAGATCTCATAGGAGCAATGCTTCAGTTATCCAGATCCTGCAACAGCACATTTATTTACACAGTCACACAGAGCAAGTTCGGAGAGGAGATGCTGAATACTGTGAAATATCCCTTCGTCACCATCCAGAATTCCAATAAACGACATGAACAAAGCTGGTCAATGTAAGCACGGTCCGTAAAGGAATATTATTATTCATCTCCAGCTCAGCTGCTGTTGAGGCAGTATGTGCAAAGAGATTTGAAAATGAGTATCAGATTGTTCCCCAAACTGTGTGAACAAATGATTTAACAAAAGTGTGTTGTGAGGGCATCTGCTCCTGCTCAATAAAGATCCATGACTATCTCATTCATGGAGTCACAGAGTCACAGAAATGTACAACATGGAAACAGACCCTTCAGTCCAATGCATCCATTTGCCCCATTTGCCAACACTTGGCCCACATTCCTCTAATCCCTTCCTATTCATGTACCCATCCAGATGCCTTTTAAATGCTATAATTGTGCCAACCTCCACCACTTCTTCTGGCAGGTCATTCCAAACATGCACCTTCCTCTGTGTTAAAATGTTTCTCCTAAAGCCCTTTTTAAACCTTTCCCCTCTCACCTTAAACCTATGCCCTCTAGTTCTGGACTCCCCTACCCCAGGAAAAAAGATCCGATCCCTGCCCCTCATGATTTTATGAATCTCTATAAGCTCACACCTCAGCCTCTGATGATCCAGGGAAAACAGCCACAGCCTATTCAGCCTCTCTCTGTAGCTCAAATCCTCCAATCTTGGCAACACCCTTGTAAATCTTTTCTGAATGCTTTCAAGTTTCACAGCATCCTTCCTATAGGATGGAGAACAGACCTGAACACAATATGCCAAAAGTGGCCTAACCAATGTCCTGTACAGCTGCAACATGCCCTCCCAACTCCTGTACTCAATGCTCTGAACAATATAGGGAAGCATACCAAGGGGGTTATGACTTTTTGTGCATACCAAAGGCCATCAGCTTCACAACAACTATCTGATTGATTCTTCACCTCTGACAGTGCAGTGAGTGTTTTTGTGTATTGAAGAACATGGCGTCAGGCACAGAGAGAAGAATACTGCCTCATGGTCACTTTCAATATTAAGCTTCAAGGACAGAATTTAAGATAGAATTCAGTAAAAATGTTTGAATCTGTGTTTCTTTATTTCATGTAATGATTATTTTGTATAGACAATAATTGTAATAAATGGATATGGTATCACAATTCTCAGTTTTTGTCTGAATTTAGTCTGGGCCAATGCATAAACGCGTGTGTTGTACAGGAGCTCAGCAATAGAAACATATCTGTGGTGCAGTAATGGATCTGTGGATTGATCTGGCTGACAATGACATTCCATAATGATGCTCTTTAATCCTGGAAATGAGGAAAAATACAACATTTGGCATCCACAGCATGATGAAAGTGAAAAAGATGGCAAACAGTAAAGTGATGGATTTCCTTCGGCTCTGCATCTCTGGATCATCGCTGTTCTGGGTGTTGCATTGAAGTTGCAGTGCTCTGCGGGTTTAAACTCAGTGCCCCACTGCACTGCTCACCATCATTGAGAATGGGTATGTTTGTGGAGTCTCTGCCATTGGTACAAGTGAGCATCATCACCATTTCCCACTGGGATTTACATGGGACGTGAAAACAAAGGCGATACTTTTAAAAGTGTTTGGGGGTTGTTTTCGGTCAGTTGATAAGTGAATGGGACATGGTGCAAGGTAAATATGGACCGCAGTGTTTTTGACTGCCAAAAGGTTATGAAGAATAGAACATGGGAGGCCAACAAGCTGTACATTGGTCTAGTTAGGTCAAGATGCAATGGGAACAAGTGAGGGTTTCAGCAAGAGATGAGTCAAATATGACTCTGTTTACAGGAAGCCTGCTTTATTATTAAACAGTTGTCAGAGGGATAGAGTCAGAAGCTCAGGAACAGAGTTGGCTGCAGGAATATAAACCAATGCTTGTCTCCCTCTGAGCATAATCTCCAAGCAGTGCCATGGGATCTTTTACAACAACTCGCCAAGGTAGAGAGGGCCTTGTGTAGTGCTTCATATGGAAAATGGAAGCTCAAAAAGTGAAGTATTCCTTCAATTCTGCACTGGACGATCAATCTTGACATTTCACCACAAGCTCTGAAACAGAGACTGGGAGATCCAGGACACTGTTCAATATGACCATACCTCGTCCCTATCCCAATGCCATATTCTTACTTTGTCCCCATACTCCTTAATATTTTTATTACCTGAACCATTATCAATCTCTTTCTTGGTGATATTCAGTGACCTGGCCTCCACTGCCTCCTGTGGGAGAGAATGACATTGGGTCACCAGCCTCTCAGTGATGAATTGCTTCCTCATCATATGGGACTGGAATCCAGAGCCTTGTGATTTAGACAGAGGGGATCCCAATTGAGACACAGTTACACCTGGAAAGGAAATATTTACAGGGAATGGACAGGGGAGTGGGAAAGACTGGATAACTCTTTCGTAAAACCAGCCCAAGCCAAATAGATTCTTTTCTAATGAGTAAATGAAGATAAGGGAAAATCAGATACTCAAATTGAAACTTCAGTCTTATTTCATGTTCAAATTCATTTTTATCAATTCAATCAAAAAGACCTGAAAGAGGTGAACAGAGCAGAATAAACAGTCTCAGATAAATGAGTAATAACAGTGTTAAACTGTATTGTAACAAATGGCAGTAACCTCTGTATTTATCGTGGCATGTGAAGAGTTCCTGCACTGATGCTGCGGATATGAGGTGAGCAAATGGTCTCGGGGAACAGAAACATGGTCCTATTTGTTGTTCATTTCTCAGACTATTTCTATTGTTCAGAAACACAACAACCAAATGTTTAAGGAACTGTCACAAACAGAGAACATCTGGTGATTCAGGGTCTGTCTTCATTAATTTCTGTCATCTCTGCTCTCGAAAAACTCGGTCTAATGGAACTCTCGATAATCGAACAGACAACTTTCATTTCCTATAATTTTTTTGTATCTTCTGAGTCCCTGGGAAGAAGCTAAACCTGATTGCTTTTATCTGAATCCCTTTCTCACTCTGTTATTGTTCTTGATGTATCTTTCAACGTACGACACCTCATTCTCTCTCTCTGCGCTGAGTTCACTTTTAGGATATTCTTTCAATTAACAATTCTTTCTGCTATTTATTAAATTTATTCTCTCTCAGCAAACATTTTGGCATTTAGTATCAGGTGTTTAGGAGGAGATTAATGATAAATTAACCAACCTTGAGAGGACTCTATCACTGAGGGTTTTCCTTGCGTCATATATGTCTGGGTCTGCTGTCAATCCATGGACAAAGATTGATCGCTATGATTAATCAACAACCTCATTATCCTGGAACATGCAAATATCAGGATGGGAGAAGGCAAACTCAATAGTCTTTGCTCTTCTGTCTATAAGTTCCTGTCTCCCATGTTATGTTCATAAAACATCCCAGTTTGGGGAAGGAATGTACTGCATTGTAATCTGTGCAGTATCGCCACCCTAATAAGGATATGGTGAATTTATCAGTTAGAGGCTCGTCACTGTGGAAGTGAAGAGGAAAGTAACATTTTGATATCAAAGTCAAATAATGCAGATGCTGGAAACCTGTGGAAGTGTTTTGAAGAAGAGTCTTACTGGACTGGACTTGAAACATTAACTCTGTTTCTTTCTCCACAAATGCCATGAGATTTACTGAGTTTCTCCAGCATTTCCTATGACATTTATATGACATTTTGATATATGAGAGGTTGCAGGTTGTTGTGGAGCATAAACACCACACAGGTATGTTAGAATAAATGACCTGATGCTGAGCTATAACCTCCAAGCAATGCTCTGTCATTAATTTGGAGATTTTGCTCTGTTCTTTGTAGCTAACCTTTTGACGGTTGTCCTTTTGTCCTGAGGAGGATGTGGTCTGTCCAAAGGAATCACCCTTTACTTGGTTGGTATGACAACAGCAGACCTACTAATCATAATTTTCAATGCGATCATTTTTTCCATGCTTGGATGCTGCTTACCAGTCTCATTTCTCGCCTACACTCCTATACACAGTATCAATGAGGTGACCAACTATGTGGACCTTGACTTCTCTGTCTGGCTGACAGTCACTTTCACTGTAGTTCGCTTTGTCCTCATTTGTTGTCAAAAGTTCACCGAGATATATTACAGGGAGAAGACTACAGCTGTGGTTATAGCAACTGTCTGTATTGTGCTCTGCTTCAAAATCTTTCCCCGTACTTTGCTTTTGAGCCTGTCGGTGTAGTGGGGTGCTCAGTTCAAATCACCATATTATACGTTAACAGGATGGGTGACTTTTCACTGGCTAGCCCGCTGACAGATAGGCCACCCCTTTAGTATTCTCAGGGGGAACCACTTCATAGAACGTATTCTGCAGGAAATTCTCATCTTGTATGCCGTGGAGAGACTCAATGCTCAGAACCCTGACGTTGAGTAACCAGAGGCACTTTTCACACATGGTTATGCAGATCATTTCAAAGTATTCTGGTGTTCAATCTGTTCTGAAGTTGAAGGCATGTACTGGACCTTGAAGAGAGGGTGAATGCTGTTCTGAATTGAGAGATTGCAAACACCTGTGTTGATGGAGTGGATGGCAATCGCAGCGTATACTGGAAAATTGAAAATATGTAATATTCAGATTTGAAATGGATACCTGAGTTGGTTGCTGTTTTGACCACAATTCACATTTAACCAATCAGTTTAAATTATGCGAGTCAAAAAGTGTGGCAATGGAAAAGGACAGCAGGTCAGGCAGCATCTGAGGAGATATTAAAACCCAATCGAGTTTGAATTTATTGTTTCGCCAACATTGAACCAAATACACTGTCTGATTTTTTCGAGTTAAAAAATAAACTGATTTTATTTTCTTTAAGTTGTGGAATCTGGGAGTCGCTGGTAATTTGACAATGGTATCTTCAATTCTCCATAATAGGACCCTGGATGAAAACACACAGATTTCCAACGTCATGAGGTTGGACAAGGAGCAGTCCTGTCTTTGGAGGGGCTTTATAATGATACTCTGAATTCTAAAGTGCAATAAACAGTACTGACTTCTAACTTCCAGACTCTCAAACATACTTAAGTCAAACAAAAAAAAAACCTCATCCATTCATGGATGCAGCTCACCACTTGCTCTGAAAGAACTTCACGTTGGAGACCGGAAACCAACATCTCAGGGCACAGTCCATGGGCATTGCTCACAGGCTCCCCACCTCAGACATTGAATTCCAAAACGTGGCAGCCTAAAAAATCCCCATGTCATATATCGCGCCCACTTAGAGGACCATTCTACCCTTCAATGCTGCCCCTTGGTGTGCACTGACAACTCTCATTGTAACGCTGCAGCAAGGACCCTGTACATTCAGGGCCACACACCCAGCTCATGGTCTGGACCAGGCTGCATCACCAGGCTCTCCACTTACTTTCAGAGCACAGTTATCTGTATGAATAGTAGGACGGTAATGTTCGGGGATTTTAACTTACCAAACATAGACTTAGACTGTCTTTGTGTTAAGGGCTTGGATGGAGTGGGATTTGTTAAGTGTGTTCAAAAACTTTTCTCATTCAACATGTGGATGTACCGACCAGAGAAGGAGGAAACCTTGATCTTCTTTTGGGAAATAAGGCAGAGTAAGTGACTGAGGTGTCAGTGGGGGTTCACTTTGGAGCTCGTCATCATAATTCCATGATTGTAAAGCAGTGATGGTAAAGAATAAACTGCATCTAAATGTTAGCGTTCTAAACTGGAGGAAGGCCAATTTTGACAGTATCACTCCAGGACTGTCAAAAGGTGATTGGGGACAGATATTCACAAGTAAAGTGAGAGCTGGAAAATGGGAAATCTTCAAAAATGCAACAAGACGAGTCCAGAGACAATAGGTTCATTTAAACAGAGTAGGATAAGGGTGGGAGGAGTAGGGAATGCTGAATTACGAGAGAAATTGAGGGTTTGGTCAAGAAAAAGAAAGTAGCATATGTCAGGTATAGACAGTAGGGATTGAGTAAATCCCTAGAAGAGTATGAGGATAGTAGCCTTTTAGTGAAATGGGAAATCAGGAAGGCAAAAAGGTGACACACGATAGCTTTGGCAAGTAGGGTGAAGGAGAATCCAAAGGGATTCTAAAACTGCATTACAGACAGAAGAGTAACTAGTGCGAGACTAGGGCCCCATAAAGATCAACAAGGCCATCTATGCATGGAACCACAGAGGAGGAGGGAGATACCAACTGAGTATTTTGCATCACTGTTTACTGTGGAGAAGGATATGGAAGCGAGAGAACTTGGGGAAATAAAGAGCAATTTCTTGCAACTTGACAATAATAATGGAGGATGGTTTGCTGGACAATTTAACATGCAAAAAGAAGGATACGTTCCAAAGATCTGATCAGGTGTAACCTCGAGCACTGTAGGAAGCTAGGGAAGTGATTTGTATCATCAGTTGCCACAGGTGAGGTGCCAGAAGACTGGAGATTGCCCAACATGGTGCTACTATTAAGAAAGGTGGGAAGGAAAAGCCAGAAAGCTATAGACCGGTGAACCTTATATTGGTGTTGGACAAGTTGTTTAAGGGAATCCTGAGGGACAGCATTTACATGTATTTGGCAAGGCAAGGACTGATTATGGACACACAAGATGTCTTTGTATTTGGGAAATCATGTCTCACTAACTTGATTGAGTTTTTGAAGAAGTGAGGTAAAGGATTGATGAAGGCAGAGTGATGAATGTGATCCATATGGACTTCAATAAGGCATTTTACAAGGCACCTGTTTAGTAAGGTTAGATCACATGGAATAGGGAGAACTCACCATTCGCTGCATAACTGGCTGACAGGTGGGAGACAGAGGGTGGTGGTGGAGAGTTGCTTTTCAGACTGGAAGCCTGTGATCAGCATTATGCACAAGGATCAGTGCTTGGGCAACTGCTTTTTGTTGTTATTATAAATAATTTGAATGTGTACACAGCAAGTATGGTTAGTAAATTTGCAGGTGACACTAAAATTGGTGGCGTGGTGGAAAGCTAAGAAGGTGATCTCTGAATACAACGGGATCTTAATCAGTTGGGCTGATGAGGTGGCAGATGGAGATTAATGTAGATAAATGTGAGGTGCTGCAGTTTGGAAAGGCATATCAGGGCTAGTTCTGAGGAGCGTTGCTGTTCAAAGAGACCTTGGAATGCAAGTTCATAATTCCTTGAAAGTAGAGCCACAGGTAGACAGGATAGTAAAGAAGGCATTTGGGAAGCTGGCCTTTATGAATCAATACATTGAGTGTGGGAATTGGGAGGTCGTTGGAATACTGCATTCAGTTCTGGTCTCCCTGTTAAGAGGAGGATGTTGTGAAACCTGAAAGGGTTCAGAAGTGATTTGTAGGTATGTTGCCAGGATTGGAGGGTTTGAGCTATCGGGGAGGATGAACAGCTTGGAGCTATTTTGCCTGGAAGTTGCAGGCTGAGGGGTGACATTATAGAAGTTTACAGAGCCAAGGGTGTTTCCTGAGGGTAGGAGAGTGCAAAACTGTAGAGGATACATTCGAGATGAGAGGGGAAAGATTTACAATGGATCGAAGAGGCAACATTTGCACAGAGCGGGTGGTTGATGCGTGGAAAAAGCTGCCAGAGGACGTGGTGGAGCCTGGTAAAATTACTAGATTTACAAGCCGTCCAGATGATACACAGATAGGAAAGGTTTAGAGAATATAGGTGAAATGTTAACAAATGGGATGAGATTAATTTGGGATGTCTGGTCGGAATGGACGAGGTGGATGTACAGCTCTATGATTCTCTGACTGTGTGGGTGAGGGGACAAAGTTAGAAAGGCCAGGCAGGGATGGTGTGATCATCCATGTGGAGAGCACTAAGAGAGCGAACAAGGGGCCCTGAGATGGACCTGGCCCAATTGTTCTCCTTCAATCTTCCAATGTAGGTGAAGGTTGTATTGTGTAATATCTGTTAAAATTAACTGTGACTGTTTGTTCTAAGACCGCAAACTAATTTCACTCTCTCTGCAACTGCACAAAATCACAGGGGAGATTTAGTTACTTTATATAACAGATGAATGTCTGATGATTCAGATCTGTCAACAACAATTGCCATTATCACCTCTCTGAAAATGGAATTATCAACAATTGAACAGACAGCTTTCACTTACTACCATTTCCTCGCAATCTTCGGAGTACCTGGTAAGAAGCGGAAGCAGGTTGTGTTATCTTTTCAATCCCACTTTCATTCTGTTCTTTCCCCTGATATATCTCTCAGTGTATAAACCCTCCCTCTTTCTCTCCTCATGCTGGATCCAGTTTCAGGTGTTCCTACAAGAAACAGCTCATGCTGTAATTTGTGAATTTTAGTTTAGTTCCATGAGGACATGAGGAATCTGTGACCTGACGTGTGCTAAATGGTCCTTGTCTGGGAGGAACAGGTACTTTCAGATTTCTGGATCCCAAAGCTCTCTCCGACTGGGTTTTTATTGCCATGTGCCTGGGTCTGTTGCTGGGACATGGGCCTGGATTTGATGTTGGTCAGTGGGATCAGGCAGGTTGATGGGATAGTACCCGGTCCACGTGCTCACACACCTGAATGATCTTCGCAGTCAAAATCACTCCCAAACTCTGGTTGGGGCTGATCAGTCAGGTGCTGTGGAATATGCACTCTGAATAGCAATAGAGTTAGAGTGGGAGTTAGATTGAAGGGTTAGGTTTATGTCCAGGATTTGGTTTAGTGTTAGGTCTGCAGTTATGGTTAGGATAGGGTTATGGTTCACGTTCGGTTTTATGTTGCTATTAGGCGAACATTAGGCTAGGGTTGAGGGTTAGTGTTAGCTTTCGGGATTGTGTCGGTTTGTTTACTTTTAGGGTTAGGATTAGGATTAGGTCTAAAGTTTTGGTTAGGGTTCAGATTACGGTGAGTGTTAGGGTTTGTGCTCATGTGATCCATTGTATTGTCACTGAGCTCAATGTGAAAAAGTAAAGAGGATGGAGATATCTCAAGTCATTGCTGAGACAATTTTCCCCTCAGTCAGGAAGGTCGGGAGAGCCAAGTGAACCTCAGAGTGGGACATGGGGCGAGGCAGCCACCATCGGAAAGTACCTGTCAGGGCACTCCTGATGGGGACAGTTACTCCTCTACCCTCTGCCACTCACACCAGTGCTTCAGAGAGCCATGGTGATGAAGGAGCTTCCTGACACTGTGCAGGAGAGCCTCACCATGTCAGGGTCCAGATAGACTCAGCCAAACAGAAGACCACCCCCAAGGCCATTCCAGACAAAGGGATATTAGAGTCAGCCGCCTGCCTCCAGGACCACTGGCAGCACATGGGGAAGGCTACAGTGCAGCAGGCAGGAACAATGTAAGAAATCACACAAAGTCCATATGTTAGAATGCGGGGAATAATTTATTTTGGCTTTACAGGAATGGTATTGCTGGTAACTTTCATGAAATAGTCAAAGCCATGAGTAACCTTTAAAGCGACAGACACTGAATAGCCAGACACACAAACGGAACTGATTAGTCACAGAGAGAAGTCACTGACTCTCTGGAAAGACAAACCATGGGGCTCCAGATGCAGCATGTAGTTTGTTTTCTGTTTACAGACTCAAGGCACTGATTGTACATTCTCCTTTCAGGCTGCAGTTATTCTCAATGGTTTCCTTACACAGAACGAGGTCCATTCTGTCCTTGTTATACAGAGCCCACCTGCCCCTGGCTATCTGCCTTCTTGAACCTTCTTGCCTTGACCTCCTCCCCCTTTTACAATCCCTATGGGGACAGTTGCCATTGGACTCCTGTTTGAGTCTCAGACATAACAACACCACCACCCCGAGGCCACAAGTCCTCTCTGTCTTCTGCTCTGCTTTTTATTTAACCTGCGGAACAACACAAAGTTGCTAAAACAAAATGGGAGCTCAATGCTTCCACCTTCACACAGAAAATCACTGAATACATCCAACTTCTCTCTCAGTGCCCCTGACATAACACTGCTGGAAACCCCACCGCCCACACTGTTGTTGTCTGTGCAACCTCTAGAAAGGAAAATGGATCCCATACAATTGTGGTCAATTGGACTCACAATGAGCTTCAGTGTTTGTAAATTAGTAAATATTCAAAGAAGGCAGCCCCTCCCACCCCGACCCACCCTTCTGTTTAATTATAGATTGGCATAAGACAATGTGGTGGGAAGTGCACTCACTCAATCCATCTCTGCAAAGGGATTCTGGTTTGAGAAACTTTTTCTTCCTTCCAATCTGTGCAATATTTCTACACATTTGTGAGTTTGCCTGATGGGAAATCTCAGTAACTACATGAGGCTGAAACAAATAATATCTCAATATTGTAAGGTGAAGTCAGTGGAAGGAAACACATGTGCAGTGTGAACCTCAACGTAGATTTATTGGACAAAATGACCTGGTTTTGTGTCATAACTTCCAAGCATTGTTTTATTAATAATCTGTGGATTCTGCTCTTTCCTCTGTAGGTAACCTCCTGACAATTGTCCTTCTAATTCGTGGAGGTTGTGGTCTCTCCAAAGGGATCACTCTTTATTTGGTGGGTATGATGACAGTTGATCTCCTGGTCATTATTTTCAATGTGATAATCGACTACATACTTTACTACTATTTCCCATTTTCATTTCTACACCTCACCTCAATAAGTACCATCAATGAGGCGATCAACTACACAGCTGTTGACTGGTCTGTTTGGCTCACGGTCGCTTTCACTGTTGATCGTTTTGTCCTCATTTGTTGCCAGAGGTTGAGAGCAAAGTATTGCAGGGAGGAAACTGCAGCCGTGGTGATAGTGACTGTGTGTGTTGTGTTCACTTTCCAAAATATTCCCCTATATTTTGCTTCTCAGCCAATCTCCACAATAAACAATGTAGAGTGGGGCGCTCATTTCAAACCAGACTACTTTATCTTGTCAGGATGGATCAGTTTTCAATGGCTTGACATAATTTTAAACCCACTATTGCCATATTTGCTCATTTTACTGCTCAACACACTGACTGTTCGCCACATTGTGATGGCCAATCGAACCCGCAGAGCACTGCGAGGTCAATACAACACCCAGAACAGCGATGATCCAGAGATGCAGAGCCGAAGGAAATCTATCACTTTGCTATTAGCCATTTCTGGCACTTTCATCGTGCTATGGATGCCATATACTGTGTTTTTCCTCATTTCCAGAATTACAGATACATTTTATGAACCAGATCATTATACTGATCCCTTACTTATTGCAGCCGACACTGGAGATATGTTTCAACTGCTCAGTTCCTGTACAAACACATTGGTTTATGCCTTGGCTCAGTCGAAATTCAGAGAAAAGTTGAGAAATGCCATAATGTATCCATTTCTTGCAATTATTCAATGTGTCAATTTTTTTTAAATAAGTGACTAGAAACACAATTGTACAGCATTCACATCATTCCACTGAACGCGACAATTCTGTCCTCCTGTGTCGACACTAACTCCAACTAATAATCTTGGCACTGTGGTGATATTGTCACCCCTGCATCACAGGGTCATGTGATCAAGCACATGACTGAGGCTGACACAATTCCACTTCAGATGAGCTGGGAACACAACACCAGTCCACGCTCCTCATTGGATGTAACATTTCCCACAGCCCTCCTTTGAGGACAAGCAATGACGTCATCCATGGTCTTCTGGCTAATATTTATCCTCTAACCAACATCACTGACAGCAGATTGTTTGATCGTTTCTCTTATAGTTGAATGTGAGGTCTCACTGTGTGCAGACTCACTGCTACATTACAGCAATGACTCATTTTTAAAGTACTTTGTGCATTGTGCAGGTTTCTTTACTCACTCCCGGGATGTGTGTCTCTCTGACTGAGCCTAGCATTTATTGCCTGTCCCTTTTCCTATTTTTTGAATTTCTTGCCTTATTTGATTTTACATTTGAATGCCTGTTTAGCCTGTCACTCACTGATTATTATTCCTACGCTATTACCTTCCTCTGTTATCTCATATTTCCTTTTGATTTACCACATCCCCTCTCATGTGACCATTTCCATAATGATGTAATTTAAAAAGCTGCCTCCCATCCTGGTCAGACCAACTAAGATGTAGAGTGCATACGGTGTGGAGCTTTATGGGGAGGACGGAAATATAGGAAATGTGTATTCAGTTAGAGGAGGACAAATAGATAAGGATCAAACTGAAAGAGGTCTGGTACACAAGGCTTAATGCTAACTATCACAAAAGGATCCAGAGCAACACACAAAACAGCCATTACAATATCGATCCATCACAAACATCAATAGAATATAAGTAAAAGGGACGATTGATCAAACTGTCATGACCCTTTTAAATAGAACCACACCTGAAATAGCTCCACAGAGGCTGGTATCCCTTCACCAAGTCACCCTTTATTCACACATGGAGAGTCCTTGACATTGATCCAGCTCCCTCAGAGCCAGCTCTCAGAGTCAGCAGAATGTCTGACCCCCCCGTTCTTGTCTGTCAGACAGGGCTCCCGGATTGGACCAGATTGACAGCACCAATCAGGGAACTCATATTCTCTGTGTCGAACTGACTGCCCTCGTTACAATCACTACACCCTCCCCGCTGAGTCCGAAGACAAAAGCCAGTTCTATTTTTTGTGGGTCCTCCTAAGGGTCTTTAGCACTGATTCAGGTTCCTCCAACTCTGCCTCTGACACGGGCGGACAGCGGGTAACACACAGTAGCTTTGCCTCTTGTGTCCAGAGAGTCTCAGAAGAAGCTCATTCTCTGCTTCAGGGAGCAAAGACATCAAGGAGGCAACATCCACTGTGTCCATCTCAGATTCCGAAGAGTCTCTAACACCTAATGGTCAGGGAGAGTACCCGGGTTCCAGACAGTGGGATCGGTTGTTGAGGAGCCCGGCACGTTTTGTCTATGACAGAGGGGGATGGTTGAAGCTTGCTTTTCAGACTGGAGGCATATGACCAGCGGTGTGCCACATGGATCGGTTCTGGGACCACTGGTTTTCATCATTTGTGTAAATGATTTGGGTGTGAATGTAGTGTATGGTTAGTAAGTCTGCAGATTACGCCAGAATTGGAGGTGCAGTGGACAGCGAAGCATGTTAGCTCAGATTGCAAAAGGTTCTTGATCAAAATGGCCAATGGGCTGAGGAGTAGCAGGTGGAGTTTAATTCAGAGAAATGTGATGTGCTGCAGTTTGGAAAACCAAATCAGGGCAGGCCTTATTCATTTAATGATAAGGTCCTGGGGAGTGTTGCTGAACAAAGAGACCTTGGAGTGTATGTTTACAATTCCTTGAAAGTGGAGTCCCAGGTAAACAGGATAGTGAAGAAGATGTATGGTATGCTTGCCTTTATCAGTCAGTGCATTGAGTAAATGAGTTGGGAGGACATCTTGCGGCTTTACAGGACATTGGTTAGTCCACTTTTGGAATACTGTGTGCAGTTCTGGGTCTCCCTGCTATCGGGAAGATGTTGTGAAAATTGAAAATATTTACAAGGATGTTGGCAGGGTGGAGGGTTTGAGCTCTTGGAAAAAGCTGAAGTGACTTGGGATATTTTCCCTGGGAAGTTGGAGCCTGAGAGGGTGACCTTATAGAGGTTTATAAAATCATGAGAGGCATGGAGAGAGTAAATAGACGAGGTATTTTCCCTGGAATAGGAGAGTCCATACCTAGAGGGCATAGGTTTAAGCTGAGAGGGGAAAGAGTTACAAGAGACTTAAGGGGCAATATTTTCACAAAGAGGGAATGAGCTGCGAGAAGAAGTGGTGGAGGCTGGTACAATTCCAACATTTGAAAGGTATCTGGATGAGTATATAAACAGGAAAGATTTCGAGGATATGGCCCAAATACTGGGAAATGAGATTGGATTTATTTCGGATATCGGATTGGCACGCATAGGTTGAACTGAAGGTTATGTTCTGTACATCTCTATGGCTCTGTGACTTATTTGTGAGTTGACAACTTTCATATGGTCCACGTGCTTGTTCAGGACCGTTACACCGACATGAACATTTTCCATCACTGGATCTGACCTCACGTTAACTCTGCCTCTTACCCATGCAGGGACATTCCTGTGGCTCATCCACTCAACTTTGTCTCCTGAAGTGAGCTGTCTCTCTCACTTAACAGAGGCTTGTATCCCGCATTGACATTCCTGATGCCATTTCACCCTCCCCACCCCAGGGCCCAGAAGATCAGATTCACCTTGGTCAGGAGTCTTCATCACATTAGTAACTCTGTTGGAGCTATCCCTGTAGTTCCATGAGGAATTGTCCCATAATCAAACTGGAACCGGGACAGTGTGGTATCGAGTGAAGCTGTAGGCTGTTTCTTTAAGCTTGCCTTCAAAGTTTGGACTGACCTTCCTGACAGATCATTGGATGATTGATGTTCTGGAGTGGTGCGTTTATATTGAATACCATTTGCCTTCAGGAAATACTCAAGTTCCCTGCTGGTAAACACCTGCCTGTTATCTATGATCCACACTTCTAGGAGTCTGTGTATTGAAAAAAGACGGGCAGTTTTTCTGTTGTTGTCCCTGTATTTGAGGAATGAGCTTTCAGCACATCCAACCACTTCGAGTGGACATCCACATGACTAAGAACACTGAGCCCATGAAAAGACTGGCATCGCCGACGTGAACCAAATCCAGGGTTACCCAGCCGTTCCCACGCTGGGCACTGCCCCACCAACACATGGGAAACATTTCCAGTGGAGCTGGGGAACAGAAAGTGAACTGTGATGATCCAGTGGCTTTAAGAGGTTATTTTGTCCTTTTTTGGACGAAAAGTTTTGAGAAAGAGGCATTGAGTGGGAAACAGAATCACGAGAGTAAACAGTGTGTGAGGCCACGGGTATTTCTTTAAAGTTGGAACAATAGAAACAACCTGGATGTGTGTGGTCAAGTCCAACAGAACCAGGATCATTAGGTTAGCATTCAGCAGTTGTTATTGGAGTTTTGAAAGAGTGGGAATTAGTTTATACCCCTCTTGTTCACAGCCAAAAGCTGGGGTTTTCTGTCTGCTGCAGGAGTTGCATGTGAGACAATCTGTTTTCTGAATTTGCCTTTTGCCAAAGCTCTGCTTATGGGATCCCACTATATTCATTAGTAATAGTTTGTGTAACTGTTATTCTGTTCAGTTTTCCAATAGAGTTAAGTTATTCCAATTCCTTCTTTCTTTTGTTTATTTTAGCTATAGTGATAATAAAATGCATTCCGCTTTAAATCCAATAGTTTGACCAGACAATGTCGAATGTGAAACCTTACACTTACCTTCAAAATAAGAAAATGTTCGCGTTTAGACGATCGTCTGAATATTTTGAGGGGGGTTTGGTCTGGTCCATAACAAAGTCGGGGCTCCTGTCAAGATTGAAATCTCTAAATCCAGGATGGGTTTCGGATTATTGTACTCAAAGGCAGTGAGTGGTTAGTGTTAGCGACTTTAATTTCGGGTGATGGCTTTGGTTGGTTTAAACAGAGTGTGCCTTGTGTAATAAAGTCTCGTTCAGTCATTGAGAGTTTCCTGGGGGTGAAAGGGACCACTTTGAGAGTTTTACAAAACGTGAGCAAGGCAAGCTTTTGGATTTGGTGTTGCCTTCGTCTGTGAGAAAAGGGGAAGTAGTTGTGACAGTTGTGCAATGTTTACAATTCCCAGGAATGCCATCGGAAGCTTTGGAAAGGGTTAACACTCAACTGGAAATGAAGCAACTTGAATTTGGGAGAGCCTCGCTGCACCCCTTCCCTCCCCTTTTTTGGGCTGGTCCATTTTTGCAGGCAATGGCTTCTAAATAGAGTCATAGAATCATAGCGATCTACCGCATGGAAACAGACCCTTCGGTCCAACCCGTCCATGCCAACCAGATATCCCAATCCAATTGAGTCCCACCTGCCAGCACGCGGCCCATATCCCTCCTATTCATATACCTCCTAAATGGTACAATTGTACCAGCCTGCACCACTTCCTCTGGCAGCTCATTCCATACACGTACCACCCTATGTGTGAAAAAGTTGCCCCTTAGATCTCTTTTATATCTTTCCCCTCTCACCCTAAACCTATGCCCTCTAGTTCTGGACTCCCCAACCCCAGGGAAAAGACTTTGCATATTTATCCTATCTATGCCCCTCATAATTGTAAACACCTCTATAAGGTCACTCCTCAGCCTCCGCGCTCCAGGGAAAACAGCCCCAGCCAGTTAAACCTCACCCTATAGCTCAAATCCTCCAAACCTGGAAACATCCTTGTAAATCTTTTCCGAACCCTTTCAAGTTTCACAACAGCCTTCTGATAGGAAGGAG
This sequence comes from Hemiscyllium ocellatum, assembly GCF_020745735.1. NCBI lineage: Eukaryota > Metazoa > Chordata > Chondrichthyes > Orectolobiformes > Hemiscylliidae > Hemiscyllium > Hemiscyllium ocellatum. The sequence continues at coordinate 91,325,591 of NC_083410.1, forward strand.
ACCAGAATTGCACACAACATTCCAACAGTGGCCTAACCAATGTCCTGTACAGCTGCAATATGACCTCCCAACTCCTGTACTCAGTACTCAGACCATTAAAGGAAAGCATACCAAATGTCTTCTTCACTATCCTATCTACCTGCGACTCCACTTTCAAGGAGCTATGAACCTGCACTCCAAGGTCTCTTTGTTCAGCAACACTCCCTACGACCTTACGTCTAAGTATATAAGTCCTGCTAAGGTTTGCTTTTCCAAAACGCAGCATCTTGCATTTATCTGAATTAAACTCCATCTGCCTATTCTCAGCCCATTGGCCCGTCTGGTCCAGATCCTGTTGTAATCTGAGGTAACACTCTTCGCTGTCCACTGCACCTCCACTTTTGGTGTCATCTGCAAACCTACCAACTGTACCTCTTATGCTCGCATCCAAATCATTTATGTAAATGAGAAAAAGTAGAGGACCCAGCACCGATCCTTGTGGCACTCCACTGGTCACAGACCTCCAGTCTGAAAAACAACCCTCCACCACCACCCTCTGTCTTCTACCTTTGAGCCAATCCTGTATCCAAGTGGCTAGTTCTCCCTGTATTCTGTGAGATCTAACCTTGCTAATAAGTCTCCCATTGTGAACCTTGTTGAACGCCTTACTGAAGTCCATATAGATCACATCCTCCACTCTGCCCTCATCAATCCTTTGTTACTTCCTCAAAAAACTCAATCAAGTTTGTGAGAAATGATTTCCCAACCACAAAAACCATGTTGACTATCCATAATCAGTCCTTGCCTTTCGAAATACATGTACATCCTGTCCCTCAGGATTCCCTCCAACAACTTGCCCATCACCGATGTCAGGTTCCCCGGTCTATCATTCCCTGGTTTGTACTTACCATCCTTCTTAAACAATGGCACCACGTTAGCGAACCTCCATCTTCCGGCACCTCACCTGTGATTATCGATGATACAAATATTTCAGCAAGAGGCCCAGCAATCATGTCTCTAGCTTCGCACAGAGTTCTAGGGTACACTTGATCAGGTCCTGGATTTATCCACTTTTATGCCTTTCAGGACATCCAGCACTTCCTCCTCTGTAATATGGACATTTTGCAAGATGACACCATCTATTTCCCTGCAGTCTATATCTTCCATATCCTTTTCCACAGTAAATACTGTGAATAAAAAAAGTTATAACTTTTTCTAAGGATCTTCCTCCTTATTTCTCTCCTAATGCTCCCCTGAAAGTTCAGCAGTCATTTGACGTCCTCAAAGTTGCCTTAGTTGCAGCCTCAGCTCCTGGCCGCCCGGTATATGGCAGACCCTTTCAGTTGGATGTCAGTGGAATTGATGAAGGTGTCACTGGTGTCCTCGCTCAGCAGCATGGTGACTGTCATCGCCTGCTGGCCTATTATTCCAATAAATTGGATCCTGTTGCCTGGGGCCTCCCTCCCTGCACAGAATTTAACTAACGTCTACTTGTTAATCCAGGCAGCTTCTAATGTGACCCTTCACCAGTCCATACAGGTGTACACCTCACACTCTGCTGTTACCCTCTTCACACCTCAGCAGACAAGATCTAACTGCATGGAGACAGGCCCTTCAGTTCAACCATTCCACACTGACTATGTTCCCAAACTAAACCAATCCCACTTGCCTCTGCTTGGCCCATATCCCTCCAAACCTTTCCTCTTCATGAACTAATCCAAATATCTTCCAAAGATTGTAATTGTACCTGAATCCACCACTTTCTCTGGCAGTTCATTCCACACACGAACCACTCATTGTGGAAAGGGTTATCCCTTATTTCCTTTGTAAATCTTTCCCCTCTCACCTTAAAATACGGCCCCCCAGTGTTGAACTTGCCTTACCTGAGGGAAAAGACCCTTGTCATTCTCCTTATTGATGATCCTCATGACTTTATAAACCTCAATAAGGTCACCCTTCAAACTCCTAAGCTCAAAGGGAGAAGGTCCCAGTCATTCCAGTATTTTCGTATTTCAAACTCTCCATTCCCAGAAACATCTTGGTATATCCATCTAAACTCTCTCCAGTTTAATAATATCCTTGCAATAACAGAATGATAATCGTTCCTACCATTGATCATCAAAAATCTCTCTCTGTCTGCCTTTTGGACATTGAAAGATCCTACACCCACTTCCTTTTGAGGAGGTGAATTCCAAAGACTCACGAAGATCTAAAGGAAAAAAGTTTCCTCATTTCTGTCTAAGTGGGCACCCCCTTTTTTTTAAACAATGACCATGTGACGTCTGAGCAGAATTTGGCTATTTTGCCCATTGAGTCTGCTCTGCCATTGAATGAGATCACAGCCAATCTGATAATCCTCAACCCCATGTTCCTGCCATTTCCCCATAACCTTGATTCCCTTCCTGATTAGAAATGTGTCTATCTCAGCCTTGAACATACTGAATGGCCCAGCCTCGACAGCCCTGTGTGGTAAAGAATCCCATCGATTCACTGCTCTCTGACAGTCAGAGTTCCTCCTCATCCCTGTATTAAATGAGTGACCCTCACTGTGAGACTGTGCCCTCTGCTTCTCGACCCTCACACTGGGGAAGCCCCCTCTCCATATCGACCCTGTCAATCCCCCTAAGAATTGTGTATGTTTCAATAAGGTGATCTCTCATTCTTCAAAACTCCAATGAGCACAAGCCCAACTTACTCAACCTCTTCTCATTAGAGACTGTTTCCATACTGAGAATCAACCGAGATTTTTATTCACTCACGGGATGTGGGTGTTTCTGGGTCGGCCAGCATTCATTGTCCATCCCCAATTCCCAGAGGGAAATTAAGAGTCAACACCATTACTGTGGGTCTGCAGTCACATATCACCCAGACCTGGTGAGGACACCAGTTTGTTCCTTAAATGACATTAGTGAACCAGATGGATTTTCCAACAATCGACAATGGATACATGGTCATCATCAGACTCTGAATTCCAGATTTTAAAAATTGAATTAAAATTCTCTCAGCTGCCACCATCCAGCAGGATTTGAACACAACTCCCCAAAACATTCCCTGGGTTTCTGGATGAACAGCCCAGTGACATCACCACGACACCATCAGCTCCTCTTCATTGGTCCCCTTTTGTGAACCTTCTTTCTTGACTGCCCCAAGCCCCTACCCCCCCTCCTCCCCCCATGTCAGGATATCTTTCCTTAGATAAGGGGACCAAAAGGGTTCACAGGATTCCAGCTGTGGCCTGGCCAGTTTTAACAAGGCATCCCTATTTTTTATTCTCCATTCCCTGTGAAATAAAGGCCCAACAGTCCATTTGATTCACTATGGCCTACTGAGCTTAGATGCTCGATTTTTGTGATTCATACAACAATCCCGATGTGCTGCAGCTTCCTGTAGTCTTCAGCTCTTCTACTCCTCCTGCCAAAATGCATAGCTTACATTTTCCCACATTATGTTCCATCTGCCAATGTTTTGTCCATTCAGTTGTGATTATGCTGCTCCTTTAACAAGGTTACGTTGTCCTTGGTTTTTTTTTTCAAGATGTCATAAACATTCAGGTTCGGAAAAGTCTGTGTTTGAAGGGTTTTAGGGGACAGTTTGATGATAGCTCACAGATACTGCCTCAGACAAAAGGCTCTTAAGTTTAAAAAAAAACACTTGTGCAATGCAAGGCGAGTGGCCCGTTCTCCCAGCTCAGTGTCACTCTGGTTTGGTTTTGGTCTGGCTGATCACTGAAAGCAGTCAGGTCATTGTAAAAGCTGCTGGATCTAAAGAAGCAAGTATAGGCTGATGCTCCTCTCTCTCTCTGACATCTCTCCTGGAAGACCCTGGGATGATGTTACCGTCTGTGCCATGGGGTGTTTATGGGGATGGTTGCAAGGATTGGGAACAGCATCATTAAGTTGGGATAACCTGCTGGTTTTTCAGATTGGTTAAGATTCTCAGTATTCTGTTCTCTTTTGTTTGTGTTTCATTTGGTAATCTTGGAAATAATTCTGTTTTATTTATAACTGAATGGTTTGATCAACGGCATCCCTCCTGGAATATCCGCGTTGCATCTGCTGAAAGCAACGAGCAAATTTATGGTCTGGGTTACTTTCTTGAAATGTTTTGCAGGGGTCAGGCCTGGTCCATAACAGAAGAGTTAGATGATTGTTTTTGATGGACACATACTCAATGAGCCAAACGGTGTGGGCAGGGTGGAGAGGAAGCAGCTACTGCCCTTAGGTGAAAGGTCTGAAACAAGGAGGCATACTTTTTGGGTGTGAGGGTTCAGGAGGACTTGAGGAAAGCTTATTTTTCCCAGAGGGTGATGGGAATCTGGAATGGATTACCTGGAAGGTAGAGCCAGGAAACCTCACAAACTTTAAAAAAGGAAGTATCTGAACAACTTGTAGGTGTGAATGATTGGTCAGGATTTATTGGACCTTATATTGGAGGTGAGAGGGCTGCAATAAAAAAAATCTCAGCCTGAAGAAGCCAATTTTATTCTCCTTTCCTGTTTCTGTGCAGCTGTGGCTGTTAATATGTCAGTGACCTCTATAATTATGAACCAGTCACCCTGTGCCTACTTCAAAATAGTGAAAACAACTAGAAAAACAAATAATCATCTCAGCAAACCCTGTGCACAGTGACCATTAAACTACCTACCCAGCTTTTCCCTCTAACCAGAACACCAATGCATTTTGTCTGTTTGTTTGTATACATAGATGGGAGTTCATTGGTGGATTAGATTTTGTTTATCAGCAGTTCATAATTATTTCTCTTCTGTTAGAATCTATTTATTTGTAGTAAATAATCTTGTTAAGTACACACACCAAGTCCATGCTTTCTGTCAACCTGGGTCAAAAAGACAGGTAAATTGGCTAATTCTGCATATGATCAGGGCCATATTGGCATAGGCTCAGGCCTCATTAAAATGAGGTTACAATGCCTGTATTGTTCTGGTGGAGAATTGCAGTGTAGTCCAGAAAGGCTGTCCTGCATCATTGCCATATGCTGTGCACCTCCCAACAGCTAACAACAAAAGGGGGAGATGTCCTGGCTCCAGACAAAATGGGACCAACAACAATCTGCTGAAGCTGGAGATGAGGCCAGGGATGAGGACATTCAAAGGGCTGTGCAATAAATCCTGACAGAACAATGCATCATTGGGATCGGAGTGGAATCAGCCTCAGGCATGAATGAGCTGGTTATGGACTTTATTTGAATGTTTAACATTCTGTTGGTAATCTGCATTGCTTGCTTCGTGCAAAGGACTTGTGGACCTTGTTGCTTGTGATTGGACACTTGATATATTTGTGTGATCCCCCTTTGATATTTATGTATATAACATGACCTTCTGACCAATGGGGCAAACTCTGCAGTCTGTGAGACACACACTAACATTGCACAGGGCAATGGTTCGACAGCTCTTAAGGTATTTAAAGACATAGTATCATAGAGGTGTACAGCACCGAAACAGATCCTTCGGTCCAACTCGTCCATGCCGATCAGATATCCCAACCTAATCAAGTCCCATTTGCCAGTACTTGGCCGATATCCCTTTTAACCCTTCCTATTCATCTACCCATCTAGAACTCTTTAAAATGTTGCAATTGTACCAGCCTCCACCACTTCATCTGGCAGCTCATTCCTTACACACACCACCCTCTGCGTGAAAACGTTGCCCCTTAGGTCCTTTCTCTCTCTTTTCCATTTCACCCTAAACCTCTGCCCTCCAGTTTTTGACTCTCCCACCCCAGGGAAAAAATCTTTGTCTGTTTATCCCATCCGTGCCCCTCATGATATTATAAACCTCTATCAGGTCACCGCTCAGCCCCCGATGCTCCAAGGAAAACAGCCCCAGCCTATTCAGCCTCTCCCTGTAGCTCAAACCCTCCAACCCTGGCAACATTCTTGTAAATCTTTTCTGAACCCTTTCAAGTTTCACAACATTGTTCCAGTCGGAAGGAGACCAGAACTGCTGGACTTCACTTTCCTTTTCCCAGCACAGCAAATCACCGTTCTCTTTTTCTGTAATCTTTACAGCTTTTCCATCCTCTTCTGAGAAAATTGCTCACTTGGTTTGGTCAGTTAGATTTATCAAGAATTTGCTTATTTCTGACAGACCCTCTCCTTTCACAGCAGCTGTGTGTTATAAACCGAAAAGAAATTCTCCATCATAATACTCTTCCTGTCTAAATTCAGTAGCTCCATGTATACTTCTTTGAAAACAGACACTACGTTGTCATCTCCGTGCTGACCTTTTTAACACAGTCCCTGAACCATCCTGTTCAGGTTCCCTTCTGATTCTCTTCCATGTCTGCTGGGACTTATTTCCTTTGGAAGTCCATATTTTTCAAAAGCATCTCAACCACCCAAACATCCAAATGGACCTCATCCTGTTTAAATGCAGAATTGTCCTTTAATTGTAATTTAGTTCTCTTTATTCAACCTTTAGCAAAAAGGAGAGATATGAAATTGTGGTTTTCTTTGTCTGCAGTGCTTTGATGAATAATATCTATTATATTTACTACAAGAATTTCAAGTAATCAATGATCACTTGTTTCTCGTCAGTTCACAAATACTTTTTGTCTTAATTCTTCCATTCAGGACAAGAGATGTCCAGTTCCTTCTCACAAGATCAATTGCTTCACTGATTTCAAGCTTCACTTTATGTTCCAGAGCACAACTCCTTCTTCATAGCTCCATGATGTCATTATTTGTTATCATGGATTCATTCAGGTTCAGAGCAGTTCTTTCCTTTGTTCCATCATCAGCTTTGTGTTACTATCTGCAGCAGCAACGTTTCCTCAGGTCCTGCTGCAGCGTCACTTGGGAATTGCTTCAATCCATCTCCCAGAGCCGCCTGCTTACGAATGTTTGGAGTGCTCTGGCCTCGTCCATAACAGACTGGGGGCTCTTTGTGGGATTTTAAACAGCGAGTGGCAGGTGCTAGGCTCTTTATTTGGTTTGGTTGGGTGGACAAAGCTTGGGACAGGAATGGCTCTTTCAGTCGCCAAAGTTTTTCTGGAAGTGGATGCGGTGACTTTGGAAGTTTTTGCAAAAGGTGAATAAGACCAAGCTGCAGGAATGAGCAGACCAGCTGGGATTGGACCTGCCAGCTTCTGTGAGGAAAGGAGAGCTCAACATTTAAACTTGTCAGAGAAACCATCAGAATCTATAGAGATGGCAAGAATTCAATTGCATATGATGCAGCTCGAGATAGAGGTGAGAGATAAGGAAAATGCCGCAGAAATGAAATACTTTGAGTTACGATTAAAAGCAGAAGAGAGGGAAAATGAGAGAGTAGCAGAGAGGTGGGAAAGTGAGAGAGCAGCAGAGAGAGGGGAAAGTGAGAGAGCAGTAGAGGGAGGGGAAATGAGAGAGCAGCAGAGAGAGGGGAAAGAGAGAGAGGCAGAAGAGAAAGAAAAAAGAGAACATTTGAACTTCAGAAACTGACACTTAAAAAGGAAAGTCAGTTTAAAAGGCTGGAGATAAAGGCTGAGGGTAACCTTAGTGAGGAAGTAGTGTCAACTCATGTGGAAGAGTAGAGAGTTACAATGGCAAGCTTGCCATCTGGAGGAGCTGATGGTTATGAACTGGTCCATAAAAGTTGGTTTGGATTCCAGAATCAATGTCAGTCCGTGAGGGATAGAAATTGGGGCAAAAAGAAATTTTCACTTTGAATGGGAAAGGTAGATCTCAGTGAAGATCATACGGATAACTTACCACGGGGTAAAAAAGAAACCCTTGAGGGGGACAAAGAAGTTAAAGAGTTTCTGTGTTTTCCTTATAATAAAGTGGGCCACACAAAATCACAGTGTTGGTGGGCCAGGAGAAAGCCTGATGTAGGAAAACCAGACAAGCCTGGGAGGTTTTGTTGGACTTGTAACAAAAAGCACCAGGTAGGTTAGACAACTGCCTCAGAGTGTACAAGATGATCAGAGGTTGGTTAAGGAGGAAGTGCCAGATCTGCTTAAAAAATATCCATGCAAGGGTAAAGTTTATTCACATCGGCCAGGAGCAGTAGGTAAGGAGGTTGCAGTGTTAAGGAACACAGGTTCCTCTGTTTCTGTAATGCTGAAGGATGAGGAAATATGTCCTCCTGAAGGACCATTGCCAGAAACTATTGGCCACAGGAATTAATGGTGAGACAAAAAGTGCCCAGTTATGTAAAGTGAGGCCAGAGAGTCCAGAGAAGAGAATTTGTGGTTGGAGGTCTGGACAAACTCTCAGATGTAGGAATACAGTTTGTCCTTGCAAATGATATTGCTGATTCACTGGTAGGTGTGCTGCCTACTCTAGTTGAAAAGCCAGTGGAGACTCAGGAAACTGAAGACATGGAAGATGTTTACCCAGGAATTTTCCCTGATTGTGTGGTCACATGATCACAGAGGCACAAGCTGAAGCAGGAAAGTTCAAAAGGCACAGAAAAGGAAATTGACATATATTTATCGGAGTTTTTTTTATCAGATAAGTGGGACAGAGCAGGAGCAACTAGGTAAACATGCCAGTATCTTTAGCTCTGCTAAGCTGATTGAGTTACAGCAGCGAAATGAGAATTTAAAGCAGTTATGTCAAAGGGCATAAGAGAGTGAATGCATCCCTATGTGATAATACTTTACAAAAATGATGTCTTAAGGAGGAAATGGAGACCATCGCACATTCAAGCAGATGAGAAATGGGCAGAGCTTCATCAGACTGTTTTGCCAGTAGGGTATAGAAAGGAGGTGCTGTGGGTAGCACATGAGCTACCACTTGGAGGTCATTTAAGGGTGAGGAAAACACAGGCCAAAGTAAAAAGACAATTTTACTGGCCTGGACTACACAAGGATGGAGTTGAATTTTGCCAGATGTGTCATACATGTCAGCTAATCAGAAAACCACAGGCAGTAATATCACCTGCACCTTTAATAACTATTCCAGAATTTGAGGAACCTTTCACAGGAGTCTTGACTGATTGTGTCTTTCCCCCACCTCAAACAAAAAAGTGGGAATAAATGTTTATTAACAATAATGGATGCATCAACTAGATTTCCAGAGGCAATGCCATTTCACAACATGACAGCTCAAAGGGTTGTAGAAGAATTACTTAAATTTTTTCTTTGACATGGACTCCCAATGGAGATCCAGTCAGATCAAGGATCAGACTTTGCATCCAAACTATTCAAAGAGGTTCTGGATAATTTGGGAATAAAGCAATTCAAATCTACTGCATACCATCCAGAATCACAGGAGCACGAGAGATGGCATCAAACACTAAAGACCATGTCGAGGGCTTATGGTCAGGATTATCCAGATGATTGGGAGAAGGGAGTACTTCTCGCGATCAGAGATGCACCAAATTAATCAACCAAATTCAGTCCATTGAATTCATTTTTAGGCATGAAGTAAGAGGACCGTTAAAATTGATTAAGGAGAAATTAATAAGTCAGAATTCAGAGACCACCCATTTGGACTTGGTGCCAAATTGTAGAGAATGATTAAATAGAGCTGAAGAGTTGGCTAGACAGCATTTAAAAGTATCCCAGCATACAATGCAACAGGAAGCTGATCAGAAATTACAAATTTGCAATTTTGCAACTGGGGATAAGGTATTGGTATTACTTCCTGTAACAGATGACCCTTTAAAAGCAAAGTTTATTGGACTGTATAAAATCGAGAGGAAATTGAGTGAGGTGAACTACTTGATAAGGACCTGAGACAGGAAGAAATCTCACAGAGTGTGTCATGTGAATATGCTCAAAAGGTATTTTGATGGGGAAGGAAAGCAAGAGGAGAAGGTGTTAATGATTACAGCACAGAAGGATGAACCAAGTTCAGAGGATTCTGAATTGGACATTCCTCAAATCAAATTGGACAATGAGGAAGTTGCCAAAAGTTGGGATAAATTGTTGAATTACCTTCCACAAGAAAATCGAAATAACCTGAAAGAGTTATTACGATCACATGGGGAGAGATGTGGAAATAAACTGGGAAGTACTAACCTAATTGTGATGCCCACTTAAGAATGTTTTGAGTGGTCTGGCCTAGTCCATAACAATTTAATTCACAATATGGAGTGGGGCACTGAGTTTAAATGCGCAGAGCACTGCAATTTCAATGCAACACCCAGAACAGCGATGATCCAGAGATGCAGAGCCGAAGGAAATCCACCTCAAACAAAATCCATCACTTTACTGTTTGCCATCTCTTTCACTTTCATCATGCTGTGGATGCCAAATGTTGTATTTTTCCTCATTTCCAGGATTAAAGAGCATCATTATGGAATGTCATTATGAGCCAGATCAATCCACAGATCCATTACTGCACCACAGATATGTTTCTATTGCTGAGCTCCTGTACAACACATGCGTTTATGCATTGGCCCGGACTAAATTCAGACAAAAACTGGGAAATGTGATAATTTATTGCAATTATTGGATATACAAAATAAAGAAACACAGATTCAATCATTTTTACTGAATTATATCTTAAATTCTGTCCTTGAAGCTTAATATTAAAAGTGACCATGAGGCAGTATTCTTCTCTCTGTGCCTGACGCCATGTTCTTCAATACACAAACACACTCACTGCACTGTCAGAGGTGAAGAGCCAATCAGATAGTTGTTGTGAAGCTGATGGCCTTTGGTATGCACGAACAGTCACAACTCCACAAACCAATCAGCAACCTCCTTCTGGCTGCATCTCACTTTGTACACAGAGCCAGCGTCTCCTCATCTCTTATTCCCCAGTGAAAAGCAACAGTGCAAACTCCACTGACAATGAGTTTCCGTAACTCACTTTTTAAAAGTACAGCAATACCTTCCTCAGTCTTTTGTTGTAAAGCAGTCCTTTTCCCATTTTAATTTACAATCAAAAATACAGGAAAAAAGTTATTTTCAGACAGGCATGACCAAAGACAAATCCAAGTGGGGTATTAGTCAGCAGGCTGTTACTGACTCAGTGCAACGTAACCTGGCAGAGTGGAGAAGGACAGTGACCTTCTTTGGACAGCGTTGGGCATTCTTCCAGGCGGCTGAGACTGCACTGACCCGGGTGGGAACCTCAGACAGGGCTGGCATGGTCTGGTATTGGGGTCTTTTCTCCTGCTCCTGGAGCTGGAGAAAGTCCTGTGTCAGCTGCCCCCCATCCAGCAGGAGCCTGCCCGCAGTGCGGGGTACCGAGTTCCCCCTGTCTGCCATTCCGGGGCAAATATCAGCAACTGTGCAGGGCAGCTCCACACTGACAGCTTCATCATTCAGTCACAATCCAAGCAGAATACAGAAAGTACAGGAGAGAAATTAAGAATGGAATGGGTAAAGAGATTTTATCTAACCTCTAGTTACTGACTCTCTGCTCATAGGGTTTTGTCTCTCTCTCTCTAATCTCTTAAAACTTTTCAAAATTTTGAAAGAGAGAACAATCCCAAGTTCTTTTGTATCTCCACACAATTTAAATCTAACTTCCTGTAATTGGGCGAACAGAACTGGACACAGTATTCCAGAAGAGGCCTCACCTCAACATGACTTCCCAACTCCTGTACCCAAAGGTCTGAGCAATGAAGGTATGTATGTCAAAAGCCTTTTTATCCACCATATCTGCATGTGATGTAAACTTCAAAGAATTATGTACCTGAACCCCAAGGATCCCTGTTCTGCAACACGGTCAGATAACATGTAAACAACAGTACAATCTGTACCAACTCAGGAGTTAGACATAATCAAGCGTAAAGAGAAAGACAAAAATGTTGGGATAGAACATAGAACATAGAACATAGAAGGATACAGCGCAGTACAGGCCCTTCGGCCCTCGATGTTGCACCGACTGAATCCTACCTAACCTATACTAGCCCAATAACTTCCAAATGCCTATCCAATGCCCGCTTAAATGACCATAAAGAAGGAGAGTTCACCACTGATACGGGCAGGGCATTCCATGAACTCACAACCCGCTGTGTGAAGAATCTAACCCTAACATCTGTCCTATACCTACCATCCCTTAATTTAAAACTATGACCCCTAGTAACACCTGACTCCATTAGCGGTAAAAGGTTCTTAGTATCTACCCTATCTAAACCCCTAATCATCTTATACACTTCTATCAGATCTCCCCTAAACCTTCTCTTCTCCAATGAGAACAGCCCCAAGTGCCTCAGCCTTTCCTCATAAGATTTTCCTACCATTCCAGGCAGCATCCTGGTAAACCTCCTCTGCACTCGTTCTAAAGCTTCCACATCCTTCCTATAGTATGGCGACCAAAACTGCACACAATACTCCAGATGAGGCCGCACCAGAGTCTTATACAACTGCAACATGACCTCAGGACTCCGGAACTCAATTCCTCTGCCAATAAAGCCCAGTACACCATATGCCTTCTTCACAGCACTATTTACCTGGGTGGCAACTTTCAGAGATCTGTGTACATGGACACCAAGATCCCTCTGCTCATCCACACTACCAAGTAGCCTACCATTAGCCCAGTAATCCATCATCTTGTTATTCCTACCAAAGTGAACGACTTCGCACTTAGCTACATTGAATTCCATTTGCCACATTTCCGCCCAGCTCTGCAACTTATCTATATCCCGCTGTAACCTACCACTTCCTTCCTCACTATCCACAACTCCACCGACTTTTGTGTCATCCGCAAACTTGCTTACCCAGCTTTCAAGTCCTTCCTCTAGATCATTTATAAAGATAACAAAAAGCAATGGTCCCAAAACAGATCCTTGTGGTACACCGCTAGTAACTGCGCTCCAAGATGAACATAATCCATCAACTACTACCCTCTGTCTCCTTCCAGCCAGCCAATTCCTAATCCAAACCTCTAATGTATCCTCAATGCCATACCTCCGAAGTTTTAGCATTAGCCTACCATGGGGAACCTTATCGAATGCCTTACTAAAATCCATATACACAACATCTACTGCTTTACCCTCATCCACTTCCTTGGTCACCTTCTCAAAGAACTCAATAAGGTTTGTGAGGCACGACCTGCCCTTCACAAAACCATGCTGGCTATCCCTGATCACGTTATTCCTACCCAGATGTTCATACATCTTATCCCTTACCATTCTCTCTAAGACTTTGCCCACCACTGAAGTCAGACTCACTGGCCTATAGTTACTAGGGCTATCCCTACTCCCTTTCTTGAACAATGGGACCACATTCGCTATCCTCCAGTCCTCTGGTACTATTCCCGTTGACAACGACGACATAAAAATCCAGGCCAATGGCTCTGCTATCTCCTCCCTAGCTTCCCATAGGATCCTGGGGTAAATGCCATCAGGCCCAGGAGACTTATCTATATTCATCCTTTCCAATATTCCCAAAACCTCTTCCCTGCATATTTCCAGGGCATCCATTCTAATTATTTGTGATTCCATATTCACATCAGCAACAGTGTCCTGTTCCTGAGTGAATACTGATGAAAAGTACTGATTTAATGTCTCGATAGCAAGTGAAAAAGAAATGGGATGAGGAAGTGGGAAAAGGAGAGCAAAGATTTATTCAGGAACAAAGATTTCAATGGACTGAAGAGTTTGAGGAGAGTGAACTGCAAAGCATGGTTCCCATGCCTCAAGGCACAATCACCAATGGGAAGGTGAAAGGATCATGGTACTCGAGTTCAGGGGAAGAGACAGTGTTGTATATTTACATGTTGGTGAAGTCACACATTGTTACAGCTGATTCTACTGCAGTCTGTATTAAAGTCTAAAAATGTGGAGATTTGGGGAGGGCCGATTAGCTCTCTAAAGAGAGAAGAAATCTAAATACTGGAAATTGTGCATATTGGAACCAACGATGTAGGGAAAGAAGAGGATGACATTCTGGGAAGAGTACACACGAAATTAGGCAGGAGGTTAAAAAGTAGACCTCGGAGGGTAGTAATGTCTGGATAATACCCATTGCCACGTGCTCTGAGGGTAGGTATTTGAGGATACAACAGCTGAATGTGCAGCAGAAGAGCTGTTACAGGGGGGAAGGATTGACATTTTTGGATCACTGGAATTTCTCTGGGGTGGAATGACCTGTATTAGAAAGACAGAATGTACCTGAATTGGAAGGGGACCAATAAACTGGTGGCAAGATTTGCTGGGGCTTCTCGGGAGGATTTAAATTAGTCAGGGGGACAAGGTGGGACCCAGAGAGATCAATGAGAAAAGAGATCGGACTGAGACTGTTGCAACTGGGGAAAGGAACGAGTCAAACAGTCAGTGCAGGCAGGAACAAAGCAGAGAATGAGGTAGGACTGATAAATGAAACTGCATTTATTTCAAAGCAAGAGTCCCGACAGGTAAGGCAGGTGGAATCAGGGCATAGATGGGAAAATGGGACTGGGATATCATAGCCAGTACAGAGACTTGGCTCAGGGAGGGACAGAACTGGCAGCTTAATGTTACAGGGTTTATATGTTTATAGGAAGAATAGAACTGAGGGAATGGAGTGGTGTTTCTGGTTAGGGATAATATTAGAGTTGTACTTAGGAAGGGAATATGCCCGGAGAAATTATCTGGATGAAACTGAGAAATGAGAAAGGAATGATCACCTTATTGGGATTGTACAGCAGGCCCCCACAACAATCAGTGGGAAATTGAGAAGCAAATTTGAAAGGAGATCTCAGTTATCTGTAAGAACAGGTGGGTGATAATGTTCAGGAAGTTTAACTTTCCAAACTGAGACTGGAACTGTCATTGTGTTAAGGGTTTGGATGGAGAGGAATTTCTTAAGTGTGCATAAGATCATTTTCTGATTCAGTGCGTGAATGTTCCTATGAGAGAAGGAGCAAAACCTGACCTTCTGTTGGGAAATAAGGCAGGCCAAGTGACTGAGGGGTCAGTTGGGGAGCACACGGGGGTCAGTGATAGTTATCCTGTTAGTTTTAAAATATCAATTGTCAAGGATAGAGTTGATCTAAAAGTAAATGTTTTAAATTGGAAGAAGACCAATTTGGATGATGTGAGGCAAGAACTATCAAATGGTGATTGGGAGTGAACATTTGCAGGTGAAGGAACAGCTGGAAAATAGGAAGCCTTCAAAAATGAGATAACGACAGTCCAGAGACAATATGTTCCTGTGAGGGTGAAGGGTGAGACTGATTGCTGCAGGAACTACTGGATGGTGAGAGAATTTGAGGATTTAGTCATGAAAAAGAAGCAAGCATATGTCTGGTGTAGACAGCAGGCATCGAGTGTATCCCGAGAAAAGTAAAAAGTCAATATACTAAAGAGGGAAAACAGGAGGGCAGAAAGGGGGACATGAGATAGCCTTGGCAAGTAGGGTTAGGCAGGATCCCCAGGAAATCGGCAAACTCACATTGGACAAAAGAGGAACTGGGGAGAGAATAGGGCCCCTTAAACATTGGTAAGGCCACCTCTGAATGTGGAACCACGGAGATGGGGGAGATACTAAACGAGTATTTGGAACACTATTTACTGTGGAGAAGGATATGAAAGATATGTAGAACAAGGAGACATAAATAATGACATCTTGAATAATGTTCATATTACAGAGGACAAGGTCCTGAACATCTTAAAGTGCATAAAGGTGGATAAATCCCTGGGACCTGATCAGATATAGGAGAAAGTGAGGTCTGCAGATGCTGGAGTGTCAGAGCTGAAAATGTGTTGCTGGAAAAGCGCAGCAGGTCAGGCAGCATCTAAGGAACAGGAAATTCGATGTTTCGGGCATAAGCCCTAATGAAGCATTCCTGATGAAGGGCTTATGCCCGAAACGTCAAATTTCCTATCCTTGGATGCTGCCTGACCTGCTGTCCTTTTCCAGCAACACATTTTCAGACCTGATCAGATATACCTGAGCACTTTGTGGGAAGCAAGGGAAGTGGTTGCTGGGCCCCTTGCTGAGATAATTGTATGATTGATTGCCACAGGTGAGGTGCCAGAAGACTGGAGTTTGGCTAATGTGGTGCCACTATTTAAGAAAGGTGGTAAGGAAAAGCCAGGGATCGATAGACCAGTGAGGTTGACATCAGCGGCAGGCAAGTTGTTGGAGGGAATTCTAAGGGACAGGACTTACATTTATTTGGAAAGGCAATGGGTGATTCAGGATACTCAACATGGCTTTGTGTGTGGGAACTCATGTCTCACTAACTTGACTGAGTTTTTGAAGACGTGAGGAAGAGGATTGATGAAGGCAGAGTGGTGGATGAGATCTACATGGACTTGAGAAAGGCATTTGAGAAGGCTCTGCATATTTGACTGGTTCTTCTGCAAGGTTCAATCACATAGAATACAAGGAGACCTTGCCTATTGGATACACAACCGGCTTATTGGTAGGAGACAGAGGATGGTGGAGGGGGATTGCTTTATGACAAACGGTGTGGTACAAGGATTGGTGCTGGGTCCACAGCTTTTTGTAGTTACTGTAAATGATTTGGAGGTGAACGTTGGAGGAATGGTTCACAAGCTCGCAGGTGACATCAACATTGGTTTTGGAAGGGACAGGCAAGAAGGTTACCTCAGAGTATAAAGGGATCTTGATCAGATAGGCTAATGGACCGAGGAGTGGCATTTCGATAAATGTGAGGTGCTGCATTGGGGAAAGGCAAATCAGGGCAGGACTTATACACTTAATGGTAAAGTCCTGGGGAACGTTGCTGAACAGAGAGACCTTGGAGTGTCGGTTGATAGTTCTTTGAAGGTGGAGTCCTAGGTAGATAGGATAGTGAAGAAGAGGTTTGGTACATTTGGTTTTATTGGTCAGTGCATTAAATGCAGAATTGGGAGGATATGTGGCTGTACAGGATGTGGGAAAACTGCATTCAATTCTGGTCTCCCTGCTATGTGGAGGACGTCGTGAAACTTGAAAGGGTTCAGAAATGATTTACAATGATGTTGGCAGGGTTGGAGGGTTGGAACTAAAGGGAGAGGCTGAAAAGGCTAAGGTTATTTTTCTTGGAGCATTAGAGGCTGAGGGGTGACCTTATAGAGGTTTATAAAATCATGAGGGTCTTGGATAAGGTAAATAGCCAAGGTCATTCACCCAGGGTGGGGGAGTCCAACATTAGATGGCATAGGTTTAGGGTGAAAGGTGAAAGATTTAAAAGAGACAAAAGGAGCAAATCTTTCACGCAGAGGGTGTTGAATGTATGGAATAAGCTGCCAGAGGAAGTGGTGGAGGCTGGTATGATAGTAACATTTTAAAGACATTTGGATTGGCATATGAACAGGATGAACTTAGAGGGATATGGGTGAAATGCTGGCAAAAGGAATGAGATTAATAGAGGATATCTGATCTGTATGGGTGAGTTGGATGAAATGATCTGTTTCAATGCTGTCGAGCTCTGTGGTTCTCTGGCTGTGTGGGTGAGGGGGCAAAGTGAGAAATGCAAGGCAGGGCAGGGATGGTGTGAGCATCCATGTAGAGAGCACTAAGAGAGCGAGCAAGGAGCCCTGAGATGGACCTGGCCCAATTGTTCTCCTTCAATTTTCCAGTGTAGCTGAAGATTTTATTGTGTAATATCTGTTAAAAATAACTGACTGTTTGTTCAAAGGCCACAAACTAATTTCACTCTCTCTGCAACTGCACAAAATCACAGGGGAGATTTAGTTGCTTTATATAACGGATGAATGTCTGATGATTCAGATCTGTCAACAACAATTGATATCACCACCTCTCTGAAAATGGAATTATCAACAATTGAACAGACAGCTTTCACTTACTACCATTTCCTCACGATCTTTGGAGTTCCTGGTAAGAAGCTGAAGTAGGTTGTGTTATCTTTTTAATCTCTTTTCAATCCCACTTTCACTCTGTTCTTTCCCCTGATATATGTCTCAGTGTAAAACCCTCCCTCTTTCTCTCCTCATGCTGGATCCAGTTTCAGGTGTTCCTACAAGAAACAGCTCATGCTGTAATTTGTGAATTTTAGTTTAGTTCCATGAGGACATGAGGAATCTGTGACCTGACGTGTGCTAAATGGTCCTTGTCTGGGAGGAACGGGTACTTTCAGATTTCTGGATCCCAAAGCTCTCTCCGACTGGGTTTTTATTGCCATGTGTCTGGGTCTGTTGCTGGGACATGTGCCTGGATTTGATGTTGGTCAGTGGGATCAGGCAGGTCGATGGGATAGTGCCCGGTCCATGTGCTCACACACCTGAACGATCTTCAAGTGGGACCAAGAGTTGGTCACCCAAGTCACATGGTGCCAGGGGCCTCCTCAGTGAAGCACACGGTGAGGGTGGGTGTCCACTGGGAGAAGGGTCAGGCCGTGAACAGCAGGTCAGCTCCGGCTGTCATTTTACATGGCTGTGGGCATGAGCAGGCAGCTGAGGGGAAGTGGGATTGTGTAAATCTCCTTCAGCTGTTGGGGAGGCAGCATTGAGGGTTCAGAACATTAATTGTTGAGGGAGCAGGTTAGACTATGAACTTTAACATTGGAGTCTCCTGTGACAGCGTCATCTTTCACAAACTCCTTTGTCAAGGTGGAGATATCATCCAGGGCAGGCCCAAACCCGAGGAGTGGGCCCTCCCCTGTGTCCCAGTTATTGGGTAGAGTTAGCAGAGGTGGGCAGTAGATTGGGCATGTCTGGTCAATGTGGGTGATTTGCTGCAAGAGGCTGAGGGAGAGAATGAGGAACAGTGGAGGTGTGTCCAAACTGACTCTGATGGAGGAGGAGATGTTGGGTTAATCATTTACCTGGAGACCCACTGGGAGGCTGGATGGGCAGGAGGGTCTGCATGAGGTGAGATTCAGCAGGACCAAGCCTACTCCAGGAAGGAAGGGCAGAAAAAGAGAGATATTGTCACCATTGGCAGAGGGAGAATGGTGGCATCGCCTCTGAAATGGAGAAGTTTGTGATTCTGTTCAACTGATTTCAAAGAGAGGGCATGTGTCTTCTAAAATGATCACAGATGAAAATATAATCATCATTAATCTCTTCTTTTTTTTCAAAACATATTAACAGTTGGTCCCTGTAACTGCTCCTCAGTGAGCAGCATTGCACACTGAGGGGGAACAGGGAGCTACACAGGGGGCTTTGGGCTTGTGTCTGATGAAGCCTCACATCTTGATGGATTTGTGCACATCTGCTGAGGGGTTGGGGGTGGACTGATCACAAGCACATCCCAATCTCTGATGGAGGCTGGTCAATCAGGTGCTGTGGAATGCTGTACAACATGCTGATTTGTAATAGAGTTCGGCTGGAAGTTAGATTTCAGTCAGGGTTAGGTCTCGGATTTGGATTAGTGTTAAGTCTATGGTTAAGGTTATGAATAGGCTTAGGTCTAGAGGTTAGGGTTGTGGTTAAGTTTTGGGTTAGACTTACACTAGGTTTAAGATTAGGTTTGTGGTTGAGTTTAGAATTCGAATTCAGGTTCGGGTTAACGTCAGGGTTATGATTGGGGTTAGCGGTCGAGTTAATATAAGGGTTCAGTGGAGATTAGGATTTGATTCGGGATTTAGTTTTGTGTGAGAGTAAGGGTTAGGTCTACAGTTTAAGATTGGGTGAGGATTCGGGTGAGTGTTAGGGTCAGGGCTTGTGTAATCCATTGCACAGTTACTGAACTCAATGTGCAAGAGAAAAGTGAATGAGGTTATCTGAACTCATCGTTGGGTCATTGTCCCTGAGTCAGGAAAGTAGAGAGGGCCAAGTGATCCACAGAGTGGGACATGGGGAGGAACAGTCACCATTGGGAAGCACCTGTCAGGGCAATCCTCTTGGGGACAGTTACTCCTCTACCCTCTGCCACTGACACCAGTGCTTCAGAGAGCCATGGTGATGAAGGAAGTTCCTGACACTGTGCAGGAGAGCCTCACCATGTCAGCGTCCAGACAGACTCAGCCAAACAACGGACCACCCCCAAGGCCATTCCAGACAAAGGGATATTAGAGTCAGCCGCCTGCCTCCAGGACTACTGGCAGCACATGGGGAAGGCTACAGTGCAGCAGGCAGGAACAATGTAAGAAATCACACTGAGTCCATATGGAAGAACACGGGGAATAATTTATAATGTCTTTACAGGAATGGTATTGCTGATAACCTTCATTAAATGCATGCACATGAGGATGGATGTGTAGGTATTGCTGTCGTTCTTTTGGCTGGTCTTAGGGATGGATGTTGACTTGAGGGTTTACAAACCATGGCTTGTTGATGGTGTGTATCCCAGCATCTTTTTCAGTACATGCCTTACCTTTGCCATAAACACAATGGTCGTGTCACTGGTCATAGCTTGAGGTGACATTGTGGAGTTCAGCAGGATGTCAATCCCTTTGACAGATTGCCTTGGTGCTTGTGTGAATCTTATTGCAAAATCAATCTCCATCTGGTCTCATGTGTCTCACTGAGGTCATGAGTCATCTCTTCAATCGACAGCCCTTCCCTCCCAGAATCTATCTCTCCAATGGCTGTGGTACATTGCCCACTATGGACCCGAGGGCTGTTGAAGTTTGTATGGATCATGACCCCTCCCTGGAATAGACACACATACCTGGAGAAGCATTTGTCGATAATTGCTGACTAATTGGATCCTTCGGGAGTGAGCCCCTTTAATATTTACAAATGTCCCTGGTTATCTCACCGAAACCTCAGCAGCAACATGCTTGTAATCGATTACACCTTCCAGTTTTGAGGATCCAGCAAGATTCCTGAATCCTGTGGCCATCTTTCTGCTTGGTGAATCTTATCTATGGTGAATGTAATGTAGGTGTGAGCACACCAAACCCTTGTAGATATTACCACCATCGTACTGTAAAGAGCTCAGTCTAATGGTTACAGACAGCTGGAGGTATGAAAACTCAAAGCTACGAGTCACCTTAAGATGAAGCAGGTAAAAGTTTCGTGTCTGCGTGGGTTTCCTCTGGGTGCTTCGGTTTCCTCCCACAGTCCAAATATGTGCAGGTTAGGTGAATTGGCTGTGCTAAATTGCCCAGAGTGTTAGGTGCAAGGGAAATGTAGGGGAATGGCTCTAGGTGGGATCGGAGGGTCAGTGTGGACTTGTTGGGCTGAAGGGCCTGTTTCCACACTGCAATTAATCTAATCTGTCAAAGCTTGGTGTGGGAGAAATAGGTTTGTATTTATGGGACATTGACACCGGTAGGAAGTGAACTGTTCTAATGGGATGGTCTTCATCTGAACCGTGCTGGGACCACAGTCCGAGTGAATCACAAAACCACGACTGTAGACAGGGCTTGAAACTAAACAGGAGAGGGGGAGTGGTCAGTTATCGGGGAAATTAGAAAACCCAAATAAAAGGAGAAAGTAAGAGCACAGAACTCAGGAGAGGTGATTAAAATCTCCAGCACAGACATAAATAGGACAGAGGGTATGGAAAGGTTGAGCAATCAGTCTTCAAGCAAGCTGGATAAACGATTGACAATGAGAAGAGGGATGATTAATACAGGAGTGAAGGTTGTTCCATCTGAACCCACACAGTATAAGGAATACAGTAAATGAGCTTGTGGCACAGATCAAAATGGGCAGGTATGACACGGTGAGCATCACGGAGACATGGCTGCAAGGGGATCAGGATCCTGAATATTCAAGGATATAAACCCGATCAAAAAGATAGGCAGGAAGGCAGAGGGGGTGGGGATGCCTTATTAGGAAGAAATGAAATTATATCGTAGTAAGAAATGAAGAAGGGTCAGATGGTGTAGAATCTGTGTGGGGAGAATTGAGGAACTGCAGAGGTTAAAAAACCATAGTTGGAGTTCAGTACAGATCTACAGATAGTCAACAGGAGCTGGGCACAGGATACACCCGGAAAAAATGTGTAGGAATGGCAGAGTGAGAGTGATCATGGGGGATTGCAATATGCAGGGGAACTGCTGATAGCAGTTTGGTTGGGAATTGTGGATTGTATCAGAGATGGCTTTTTGGAGCAGCTTATGGTGGAAACAGTCAATACTGGATTTAGTGTTGTGCAATGAGGCAGACTTGATGAGGAAGCTTAAGCTGAAGGAACCCTTCGGAGGCAGTGATCATAATATGATTGAATTTCCTCTGCAATTTGAGAGGGAGAAGATAGACTCAGAGGGAACAGTATTACTGTTGAATAAAGGCAACTACTGAGGTATGAGGGAGGGGCTGTGTGGAATTGACTGCGAGAGGAGCCCAACAGGAAAGACCATGGAACAGCAATGGCAGAAGTTTCTGGGAGTAATTCAGGAGACTCAACTGAGATTCATCCTGAGGAAAAAGAAGCATGGTACAGGGAGGATGAGGCAACCATGGCTGACCAGGGAGTCAGGGACAGCATAAACACAAAAGATAAAGCATATAATGTGGTGAAGGGCAGTGGGAAACCAGAGGATTGGGAAGTTTACAAAGACCAACAGAGCTGAAAATGTGTTGCTGGAAAAGCGCAGCAGGTCAGGAAGCATCCAAAGAGCAGGAGAATTGACGTTTTGGGCATAAGCTCTTCTTCAGGAATCTGCAGTCCTCACTTTCTCCTCAAACACCAACAGAGGGCAACAAAAAAAGAAATAAGGAAGGAGAAGGTTAAATATGAGGGTAAGCTAACCAGTAATATAATGGAAGACTGTAAGAGTTTCTATAAATTTATAAAGTGCAAAATAGAGGCAGAAATGGATATTGGACCACTGGAAAATGATGCTGGAGAGATAGTAGTGGGGAACAAGGAAATGGCTAAGGAACTGAACAATTACCTTGTGTTGTCTTCACGGTAGAAGACACGAGTAATATCCTAAAAATCCAAAGGGGTAGAGCTGAGTATGGTGGCCATCACCAAGGAGAAGGTGCGAGAAAAACTGTATTGCCTGAAGGTGAATAAATTACCTTGACGAGAAGAGTGTGAACGGAGATAGCTGAAGAGAGAGTGGAGGCGTTATTGGTGATCTTTCAGGAATCACAAAATCACAGAGGCTCCCAGAGGACTGGAAAATTAAAATGACATCCCTGGTTAAAAGAGAATCAGGCAAAAGATGGAAAATTACAGATCAATTAGACAAACTGCGGTTGTGGTTAAGATTTGGAATCTATTGTGAAAAATGAGATGTCTGAATATTTGGATAGAAAATAGGGCAAAGTCAGCATGGTTCCACCAAGGGGAGGTCATGCCTGACAAATCTGCGAGAATGCTTTGAGGAAATAACAAGCAGGTTATACCGAGGAGAGCCAATGGATGTTATCCACCGGGGCTTCAAGAAGGCCTTTGACAAGGGACCACACAGGAGGCTACGGATTAAGATAAGGGCCCATGCTGTCAGAGGCAAGGTGCTAGCATGGATAGAGGCTTAGCTGTCTAGCAGAAAGCAGAGAGCAAGGAGAAATGGGGCCTTCTCAGGATGGCAGCTGGTGACAGGTGGTGTTTGTAAGGCTCAGTGTTGGGACCACAACTTTTCATTTATACATTAAAGATCTAGAGGAAAGAATTGAGGGCATTCTGGCTCAGTTTGCAGACAATACAAAGATAGGTAGAAAGACAGGTAGCATTGAGGAGGTGGAGAGGCTGCAGAAGGATTTGGACAGGTTAGCAGAGTAGGCAAAGAAGTGGAAGATGGAGTACAGTGTGGGAAAGTGTGAGGTCATTCACCTTGGTAGGAAGAATAGAGACATGGACTATTTTCTAAATTAGGAGAAAAGTCAGAATTCTGAAGTGCAAAGAGACTTGAGAGTTCCAGTCCAGGAAGGCAAATACAATGATGGCATTTATTTTGAGAGGACTTGAATATAAAAGCAGGGATGTACATCTGAGGCTCTGTGAAACTCTGGTCAGACCACATTTGGGGTATTGTGTACAGCTTTGGGTCCCATATCTCAGGAAGGATGTACTGGAGTGTGTTCAGGGGAGGGTCACAAGAATGAAAAGCTTAACATATGAGGAACGTTTGAGGACGCTGGGTTTATACTCAATGAAGTTTTGAAGGATCGGTGGTGGGCAGATCTAATTGATACATACAGAATACTGAATGGCCTGGACAGAGTAGATGTTGGGCTGGTGTTTCCATTGGTAGGAGAGACTCGGATCCGAGGCCACAGCCTTCAAGTAAAGGGAAGACCTTTTAGAACGGAGATAAAGAGAAACATCTTCAGCCAGAGAGTGGGGAATGTGTGGAATTCATTGCTCCCGAAGACTGTGGAGGCCAGATCATTGAGCATACTTCAGACCGAGATAGATAGGTTCTTGAGTATCAAGGGGATCAAAGGTTATGGGGAGAAAGTGGCAGAATAGGTTTGAGAAGCTTATCATACAGGATTAAATGGTGGAGCAAACCTGATGGGCTGAATGGCCGAATTTCAGCTCATATGTCTTATGGCCATATGGTCCCTTGAAGCTATAGACACTCATACCCAGACACACAATTTGAACAGATTTGTCACAAAGAGACATCATTAACTTCTGTGCAGACACTTGGACTCTAGATGCTGCAGATAGTTTGCCCTCTGTTTGTAAACTCAAGGCACTGATTGTGCATTCTACTTTCAGGCTGCTGTTATTCCCAATACAGGACTAGGTCCATTATGTCCCTGTTATACAGAGCCCACCTGCCCCTGGCTATCTGCCCTCTTGAACCTTCTTGTCTTGACCTCCTCCCACTTTGACAACCCCCATGGGGACAGCTGCCCCTGGACTCCTGTCTGAGTCACAGAATTAACAACAGCCCTATCCCAAGCCCTCAGGGCTCTCTCTCTTCTCTGGTATGAGTTTTATTTGACCTACAGTAACTTGGCAAAATGAAATGGAAATCAATGCTTCCACCTTCATGAGAAACATCACCAACTCCATCCAACCTCTCAGCCTGCAAATATATTGATGGGTATTTATCCATCTCAGTGCCCCTGACATAACACTGCTGGAAACCCCCTCCCCTTTCTGTTTTGCCTGCGTAACTTCTGTAAAGTAGAATAGATCCCATACAGTGAAGGTGAATTCAGCTCATAATGAGCTTCAGTGTAAGTAAATTAGTCAACCTTCAAAGGAGGCAGCCCCTCCCAGCCCCACCCACTCTTCTGTTGAATTACAGACCGGCATAAGGCAATGTGGTGGGGGTACACCCACTCAATCCCTCTGTGTCAAGGGATTCTGGTTTGAGAAAGATTACATTTCCTTCCAATCTGTGCAATGTTTCTACACATTTGTGAGTTTGCCTGATGGGAAATCTCAGTAACTGCGTGACGCTAAAGAAATAATATCTCAATATTGTAAGATGAAGTTGGTGGGAGGAAACACGTGTGCAGTGTGAACCTCAACCTAGACCTATTGGACCAAATGACCTGTTGTTGTGCTGTAATTTCCAAACAATATTGTGTTATTAATCTGGGGATTCTGCTCTTTTCTTTGTAGCCAACCTCCTGACAATTGTCCTTCTAAATCGTGGTGGCTGTGGTCTCTCCAAAGGGACCACTCTTTATTTGGTGGGTATGACAACAGTTGATCTCCTAGTCATTATTTCCAATGTGATAATCTACTACATACTTTACTACTATTCCCCATTTTTATTTGTACGCATCACCTCAATAAGTACCATCAATTTGGTTATCAACTGCACAGCTGTTGACTGCTCTGTTTGGCTCACGGTCGCTTTCACTGTCGATCGTTTTGTCCTCATTTGTTGCCAGAGGTTGAGAGCAAAGTATTGCAGGGAGGAAACTGCAGCTGTGGTGATAGTGACTGTGTGTGTTGCTTTCCTGAATATTCCCCTATATTTTGCTTTTGAGCTAATGTATATCATAAACAATGTGGAGTGGGGTGCTAATTTCAAGCCAGACTACTTTATCTTAACAGGTTGGATCACCTTTGACTGGCTTCACACAATTTTAACCCCACTATTGCCATACTTTCTCATTTTACTGCTCAATGCACTGACTGTTCGCCACATTGTGATGGCGAATCGAACCCGCAGAGCACTGCAAGGTCAACGCAACACCCAGAACAGAGATGATCCAGAGATGCAGAGCCGAAGGAAATCCATCACTTTACTGTTCGCCATTTCTGGCACCTTCGTCGTGCTGTGGATGCCATATACTATGTTTTTCCTCATTTCTAGAATTACAAACCCGTTTTATGAGCCAGATGATTATACTGATCCCATATTGATCGCAGACTACACTAGAGATATGTTTCAGCTGCATAGCTCCTGTACAAACACATGTGTTTATGCATTGGCTCAGTCTAAATTCAGAGAAAAGTTGAGAAATGCAATAATGTCTCCATTTCTTGCAATTATTCAATGTGTCAAATATTATTTTACAAAATTGACTGGAAACAAAGTTGCAAAGCCTTTACATCAATCTACTGAACACGACAATTCTGTCTTCAGAGGTTGATATGAACTATAATTAATCATTATGTCACTGAAAGCAGATTGTTTGATCATTTCTCTTATTGTTGAATGTGAGGTCTCACTGTGTACAGATTCACTGCTACATTACAACAATGACTCATTTTTAAAGTACTTTGTGAGTTGTGCAGGTTTCTTTATTCACCCCTGGGATGTGTGTCTCTCTGGCTGTGCCCAGCATTTATTGCCTGTCCCTAGTTGCCCTTGAGAAGGTGGTGGGGAGCAGCCATCTTGACCCACTGCAGGCCATGTTCAGTAGGTGGATCCACAATGCCCTAAGGGAGGGAATTCCATGATTTTGATCCAGCAACAGTGAAAGATACACTTCCGAGTCAGGATGGTGAGGGACGTTGTGGAGAATATGCAGATTGAAGGTGAAGGTGCCACTGGTGTCCTCACTCAGCAGCATGGTGACCATCATCACCCAGTGGCCTATTATTCCATGAAAATGGATCCTGTTGCCTGTGGCCTCCCTCCCTGCACCCAAATCCTAACTGCTGTCTACTTGTTAGTCCAGGCAGCTGCTATGGGACACTTCCCCAGCCCGTACGGGTGTACACCTTACACTCTGCTGTCTCCCTCCTCACGCCTCAGCAGACCCAGCACCTCACCCAAGCTGGTTCTGAGATTTCACTGTTACCGAACCCTTAACTATCGGTTCGGTCCTGCTCCACCTTGAATCCTGCTCCGTTCCTTGAACAACCCCCTGCCGATCTCCCTGATCCCCCACATGACTGTTTGATTCAGAATCATTTCCTTACTGCTCCTCACCCAGATTTGACAGAGCTCCCACTTGAAAATCCTGACCTCATATTTGATGGTCCTTCCTCTGTTTCCCCGGATGGTGTCCGGCAGTCAGCTGATGCTATCCCAACAGACAATGCTGTTCAGGAGTCTGCTGCTTTTCAGGCCCCTGTCTCCACACAGAAAGCTGAGCTTTTTGCCCTGACCAGAGCTTGTATTTTAGCCACTGATCAAATTGCTCACGTTTGCACTGATTCCAGGGACACATTCGGTGTTGCCCAGGAGTCTGGCCGCCTCTGGCAGTAACACGGCTTCCTGAGTTCTACGGGGACTCCAATTCATAATGCTCTTTGGGTTAAAAATCTCCTCGATGCTGTTCTGCTTTGTCGTCAATTGGCTGTTATTAAATGCATTGTACACACAAAGGGGGACACTCCAGTACAATGAGGACATGCCCGTGCATTTTCAGCAACTTCACTGCGTGTATCACCCACAGGCAGCGGGGATTACGGAACAGGCCAACTGTAGCTTCAAAGAAAAATGATCTAAATTAGTCAAAGACAGGGGTTAATTTGCTCAAAGTATTCCTTTTAGCACTTTTTCACATGTGAGTGACTTTGCATTCGCGGGCTGGACTATCAGCTGCAGAGATAGTTTCTTGTTGAGCAATGAGGACTCTGTGGGATGCTCATGGTAAACCCCTGGAGGGTGTCGATCTCCATGTAATGGGTGAGGAAATGCAGAATTACTTGAAACAGTTAACTCTTTCCATGCAGTTTCTTCACTCGCAAGTCCAACAATTGCATCACCCAGCTGAGGAAAACACGATCGCCTCCCAATACCCACGAGAAAACCAAGGGGATTGCATGTTTGTCAAGAATTGGGAAAGAAACCAATTAGGACTTCACTGGAATGTCCCCTTTCAAGTCCAACTAACAACACCAACCTCTGTCACATCTGGAGGACATTCCAATTGGGTTCATTGATCTGATTGGAAGAAGATTATTCCTCAATCGGTCAATGACACAGCTTGAACATCATTTTGGTACGGTTGAACTTTTAGAATTTTTTGCCGTAGGTGAACATTTGACATTACCAAACCGGTCTGCTTGGAAACTGCATGCAAACACCTATTTACATTTGACATATATGTATGCCGAGAAATTGAACATAAGTAAGTGTTGGGTTTATACACATATTCCCATCCATTCAAACGAAGGAATACCTCTCCAGCCCCTCCCTTTCTATCTGTCAGAAACAATTGACTGGATGTTACAACAGAATCACACAGGCCTTAATGGGGAAATGAGGATATGGGAGTTGACAGGTTGGGAAATGACAACATTTTCGACATGGTATCAGCCTGCATATAATCACAACTCAGTTCCTTCTTCCCTTACAGTCCATTCCAATAACACTACAGGGTCCCTATGTTTTAATAAATATGGACAAGGAATGCTAATGAGGTAAAGCAAATGTAATCTCACATTTGACTGGCAAGGCCCCAGTAGTCAATATTTCAAGAAACAGGATGTTTAACTGTGATTGGACCAGGATATTGAATATTACATCTGATAGTCCCTGGGTCTATTCCACCATGCAGCCTTAGATGCCATTGGCTGGTGATTTTACAGCTTACAATGGCACATACTTTACATGTGGAACCAAAGCGTCCCAATTGGATAGGATCCTGCTGTCCAGGTTATGTTGTACCCGACATGCATCACCTTACCTCCCTTAAGCACGAGCATCCATGAACTATGAGAACAGTTGCTGGGCTAGACCAGTTCCTCATGTTGTCTTTTCCGTTGTACTGAATGGGATGGGAATTCAGCGAGCTGATTCACACGGCCTCAGCACTGGAACACCTTGTCAATGAGACAGCTTTCGAAGCCAAGGCAACTGGACAAGCCCTGACTGAGGTCTCAGCTGAGCTCGTGGCTGTCCGGACAGTGCCATTGCAGAATCGACTGCCTTTGGATTATCTGCTCACCTCACAGGAGGAGCGTGGGCTGTTGTGAGCCAGGAGTGTGTACTTATATTCCAGATCCATCTGAAAATATGACCAACCAAGCTGAAAGTATTAAATGACATGCTGACCACATACAATGCATTGGGAACCAAGTTGGTTTGATCACAGAATGCCTAAATGGATCTTTAAAGCCTTTTTGCTCATAGCACTATTGCTAGT
Source organism: Hemiscyllium ocellatum (assembly GCF_020745735.1). Classification (NCBI taxonomy): domain Eukaryota; kingdom Metazoa; phylum Chordata; class Chondrichthyes; order Orectolobiformes; family Hemiscylliidae; genus Hemiscyllium; species Hemiscyllium ocellatum. The sequence goes on from NC_083410.1 coordinate 91,354,728, forward strand.
GAGAATAGGATTATTCGTTTGCTTGTTTCAATGCATTTTCAATCGGATTTTCAATATGCCTCTGTGACTGATTGTCATGATCTGACAAAAGGGGGAATGTGGTATTGTGGGAAACATTTAACATTGCATGATGGGAAAAGATGGGTCAACTGTCGAGTTACAGTTCAGTCAGTGAAAAGGATTGTGGCAAAAGATCAGAAACAGCTTTCAGGACCAGGCTGAATGTAAACAAATTACATCAGTTTGATAAAACTTCAGTAATCTTCTTAACGGCTCATTGGATATTTCAAACTGCAGATTTCAGTCGAAACAAAATTTCTGTATAACAGAAACAGAGTTGTGGAATGACTCAAATGATTAATGTTTTTTAGGGCTAAGTTCAGTGTTACTGATGATGTACATTTCATGATAATCGGAAATTCCTCAGCATATTTTAAAGTGTATAATGCACTCCTTTTTTATTAAGGGGCGAAAGTTGGAAGAGAAATAGGGAACCACTTGGATCTCCTGCTCTCCTCAAGTTCCAGTCAAACTGCTGCAATACTTCCAATAAAGACTGATTATTGTCAGTTCCATTGATTTTTTTTCGGGTATTGTTGGTTTCTTCTGCTCTCACAGATCCTCGCTGATTAAATTCTGTTTCAACAGAAGGACATTGACCTTCTTCGGACAGCGCTGGGTATTCCTCCAGGCAGCTGAGACTGCACTGACCCGGGTGGGAACCTCAGACAGGGCTGGCATGGTCTGGTGTCGGGGTCTCCTCTCCTGCCACTCATCAATTAATTACCCAAATATCTTTTAAATGTTGTCATTGTACCTGCATCCACCACCTCCTCTGGCAGTTCATTCCACACATGAATCACCTTCTGTGTAAATTATTTGCCTCTTGTGTCCTTTTTAAATCTCTCCTCTCTCACCTTAAAAATGTGTCCCTCGCCTTGGTATCCCCATCCCAGCAAAAAGACAACTACCATTATCTCTACCTACTCACCCACCCCATTGTTTTATAAACATCTATAAGGCGGCCTCTCAATCTCTTATGCTCCAGTGAAATCAGTCCCAGCCGATCCAGCCTTTCTTTGGAACTCAAACCTTCCATACCTGGCAACATCCCGGGAAATCTCTTCTGAGCCCTCTCCAGCTTAACGATATCCTTCCTATAATTGGAACTGGATGCAGTATTCCAGAAAAGGACTCTCAGCTCCTGGACGCAAAGGACGAGACGATGCTAAATGCCTTTTTAACCATCCTGTGTATGTACAACACAAATTTCAAAGAAATATGTCCATTAATCTCTATGACTCTCTGGTGTACAACCCGACACAAGGCCCTATCATTAACTGTATAAGACCTACCTTTGTTTGTTGTACCAGAATGCAATCCCTCGTATTTATCCAGTTTCAATTCCATCTGCCATTGTCCAGCCCATTGACTCATTTCATCAAGTTCCTTTTGTAATCTGAGAAAACCTTCTTCACTGTCTACCATGCTGTCAGTTTTGGAGTCATCCACAAATTTACTACCCGTGCCTGCTATATTCTCATCCAAATCATTTATATAGATCATAAACACGAGAGATCCCTTTGGAAACCCACTGGTGACAAGCCTCCGAAAAGCAACCCTCCATCACCAAATGCTGTCTTCTGTCATTAAGCCAATCGTGTTTCCAATTGGTAAGCTCATCCTGAATCCCATGTGACTTAACTTTACTAATTAGTCGACCATCCAGAACCGTGTCATGGCTTTACTAAAGTCCAAGTGAACAACGTCTACTCCTCTGTCCTCATCAATCTTTTTGGTAACTTCCTCAAAACATGCAATTAGATTTGCGAGACACAGTTCTCCTCACACAAAATCATGCTGACTATACCCAATCAATTTTTAATCCTCTAAATGTCCATAAATCCTATCTTTTAAAATCACCCTAACAATTTATCCACAACCAGAAGCAGACTCACTGCTCTGTCGTTCCCAGTTTCTCCTTGCATTCTTTCTGAAACAAAGAGACAACGGTAACCATCCTCCAGTCTTCAGGAATCTCCCCTGTAGTTATCGATGATGTAATTATTTCTGCAAAGGATCTCGCAATTTCCTCCCATACTTCCCATAATGTTCTGGGATACATTTGATCAAGTCCCAGAAATTTATCCACCTTTATATTCTCCAAGATCTCCCCAACTATCTCTTCTGTAATATGAACTATTGCTAAAAATCAAAATTTATTTCCCTGCATTCTTCAGCCTCCGTTTCTTTCTCCACAGTAAAACCTGACACAAAATATTCATTTAGTATCTTTCCCATCTCCTGGTGTTCAACACAAAGCTGTTTTCCTTCACCTTTAAGGATCTCTACCTTCTCTCCAGTTACCCTCTTGCTTTTAATATACCTGTAGAATCTCTTTGCTTTATCCTTCACCTTATCCGCCAATGCTATCTCAGATCCCCCCTTTGTCTTCCTGTTTTGTTCTGAAGAATGCGCCGACACTCCTTACATTGATGAAGAGATTCAATTGAACCAAATTGTCTCTATTTAAAATGAGATTCTCTTCTATTCTTGACTGGAACTTCAATATTTATATTAATCTATTGGTTCTTAATCTTACTGGCCTTTTCCTTCACTCTAACAGGAACATAATGCCTCTGAATTCTTGCCATCTCACCCTTGAAAGCCTCCCACTTGTCAGACATCCTTTTACCCTGCGAGCAGTCTACTCCAATCAACTTGTGAAAGTTCTTGTCTCACGCCATTAAACCTTTATCCATATCTCATCCAAATAAAAACTAACTTTTATGGAAGGCTTGTCCTTTTCCATAACCATTTTGAAACTGACATAATTCTGATTGATGAGACCCAAAGTGTTCCCTCACTTTTACTTCAGACACATGCCCTGCCTCGTTGCCCACACAAGGTCTTGTGTTGTTCCTTCTCGAGTAGGAACATCAATGAATTGCTCAAGAAAATTTTCTTGAACACATTTGACAAATTCCTCACCATCCAAACTTTTAACACTATGGTAGCCCCAGTCAATATTTGGAGAACTAATAATCCCCATCCTAACAAACTCATTATGTTTACATATATCTGAGATCTCCCACATCTTTGTTTCTTAATTTCCCTCTTACCATTGGGGGTGGGGGGAGGGGGCGGGGGGTGCCTATAGTACAATCCCATCTTATTCCTTTATTATTTGTAATTTCTATCCATATATTTTCACTGAATATTTTTTCAGAAATATTTTTGCTTATTACAGCAGTAATATATTCATGAAATTAAAACACCACTCTCCCTCCTTTCTTGCCTCCTTTCCTATCCTCTGTATAGAATCTAAGACCTGGAACATTGAGCTGCCAGTCTTGTCCATCTCTCAGCCAAGTTACTGTAATAGCTGTGGCGTCCCAATCCCGTGTTCATAAACATGCCCTGAGTTCATAAACCTTACCTGTAAAACCCCTTGTTTTGAAATCAATGTAATTTAGTTCTTCAGAGTTGCTACATATACTCTGACTCTCTCTTGTCTTTCTTTTCCAACTGACGTACTCTCTTCACATTCAGACCCTCCCCCATCAATTCTTCTATTTACACTGCTCCTTAGAATTCCTCTACTCACCCTCTCTATCTGTCTCGAATCCCCTGTAATGGAATGAGCAAATCTCCCTGCTAAGATATTGGTTCATTTCCAGTGCAGGTTAGACCCATTCTCTTTGAACAGGTCTTTTCTGTCCTAAAAGAGATTCCAATTATCCCAAACCCTGAATCCCTGAACAATGCACCAGCTCTTCAGCCATTCCTTTATCTCCTTTATCCTATTGTTCCTTCCCTCATTTGAATTTGATATTGGGAGTGAACAAGAGATTACGGTTTTTAAGATTCTACTTTTAATCTTCCACCTTACCTTTTAAATTCACTCGAAAATACTTTCGTCTTTTCTCTAATAAAACATCCCTGCTAATGTGTACAATAATTCCTGGCAACTCAATCTCCCCTTGAACAATATGGTTGAAATACTTAGAGACATCTTTAATCCCAGCATCAGGAAGGCATCATCCCATCCGAAATGTACACTCACTGCCACAGAATCTCCTGTCTATGCCCCTGACAGGACAGTCCCCTGTAACAATTCTATTAAATTCAGCTGTAATTAAACATGAACATCGATTTGATGGAGGAATATCTCCTGGAGACATTTGAACTACCATCTTACCTTTCCTGACAGTCACCCAACTATCTGACTGATCCTGCTGTGTAATCACTTTTTAAAATCTGCTCGTCATCTCACTCTGTACCTCGTATAAACCCCCACTAACAATCCAGGGTAGACAAGCAGGAGGCTGGGAGAGCATAGCAAGCCAGGCAGCATCAGGAAGTGGAGAGGTCAACATTTAGGGTGTAACCATCCTTCAGAACTGAGGGGGTGGGTATAAGGGGAGCTGCAGATAAAGGGTATGGGGGAGCAGAGTGGGTGAGGTGGGGATACGTGAACACATATAGATGGTTCTACCTGGTTGGTCGATGGGTGGAATGAATCCAAGTGGTGGCTGGAAGGAAGGGTCAATGTGAGGAATGGAAGGGAGAGTCAGGGAAGGGGGGAGGGTCTAGGAAGGGAGTGGGAGGGGCTGGGAATTGTGTCGAGTCATGGGAAGGAAGGTTATTTGTAATCGGAGAACTCAGTGTTGGGTGCTCTGGGCTGTAGCTGAAAATGTGTTGCTGGTTAAAGCACAGCAGGTCAGGCAGCATCCAAGGAACAGGAAATTCGACGTTTCGAACCAGAGCCCTTCATCAGGAATTGGTTGGGGTTCGAGCGGAGGGAGTGGAGGGCTGCACGTTCTGAGGGTGAGAGGCTGGAGTGGGTGAGAGGGGTGGACAGGTCGAGTCGGTTAATGTCGCGGCAGCAGTTGGCTGTAAATAGATCGAGGGCGGGTAGGAGGCCAGCACGGGGTGTCCAGGTGGATGGGGTGTGTTGGAGGCAGGAGAAGCGGTCGTCAGAGGGTGGGCGGGATTCTTGGTTGTAAAATTATGCATGGAGGCGAAGGCGGCGGAAGAATTGTTCAATATCTTGTCGCGTGTTAAACACTTTAATCCGAGGGCATAGGGGAATGAAGGTGAGGCCTCTGCTGAGGACTGATCTTTCATCCTCAGAGAGGGGGAGGTCTGGAGGGATGGTGAAGATCCGGCACGGTTGGGAGCTTGGTGTGGAGGCGGGGTTAGGCATGGGGGCGGGGTTACGCGTGGTGACGAAATTAGGCGTGGGGGCGGGATTACACATGGTGACGGAAGTGAGCGTGGGGGCGGGGTTACGCGTGGTGATGCAAGTCGGCGTGAGGGCGGGGTTACGCGTGATGATGAAAGTCGGCGTGGGGGCGGAGACACCTAAGGCGTTGCGGTCGTGCAGGTTACTGATGTCAGTGGGGGCGGAAGTGGCTGATGTGACAGCAACCGAAGGGACGGAAATGGTTGTGACGACGAAAGAACCGTTGTCATTCCCGGTAGCCGCGGGGGTCGCGAGTCCGTCGGCGATCTTCCTGGCGATCGTGGAAGCGGTTGTCTGTGCGGTGATCGTCGGGCGGTTGTTTGGGCGGCGATCGCGGAGGCTGCGAGGTCAGTGGGGACGGAAGTGACGTCACGGTCGGCAGCGGCCATTGGTGCCCCGGGCGCTGTAGAGGCCGCATGTGTAATGGCGTCCGACAGGCCGATAGAAGATTCTGGAACAGTTGAGGAACCACGAGTGTGGGGGTAAGTACATGAAAGTTTTCGGTACTTACTGTCTTTAATTTTTGATATGGCTAGGAAGAACTGTTTGTTTAGTGTGTGGATTCTTCTGTAGATGAAGAACAGTAGAGGTCCTTTGCAGGTCTGTGAGAGTGTTGTCCTGAGCTGGGGTAGGGCTGATTGCAGGGAGTGTAGGTAGCGACGCATGGCTGCAAGGGTGGAGCGGAGGATCCAGAGGGAGGTCTGTTACTGGAGGCTTCGGATTTGTTGTAGGTACAGGTTGTCCTGGTTGGTTCCAAATTTTGTTGGTTGGAATGTAGTTCGGAGTCCGTGTGGAATCAGTCGGTTTCGTAGGCAGGTGCTGAGGAAGGAGATGTGGCTGTGGTAACGAGTCTGTTTGAGAACGTGGCTGAAGAGCTTCTGTGCAGAGGAGATGACCTGGGGGGTGCAGTGAGAGAGAGACTCACTGAAATCCTTGTAGAGGGAGGAAGAGAGCTTCTTCAAGGAAGGCATCCTTGCAAGAGGATTCGCAGTAGGTTAAAATCTTCGAGTAAAAAGTGAGGTCTGCAGATGCTGGAGATCAGAGCTGAAAATGTGTTGCTGGTTAAAGCACAGCAGGTCAGGCAGCATCCAAGGAAAAGGAAATTCGACGTTTCAGGCCAGAGCCCTTCATCAGGACTGTAGGCTGCCCGGGGGGGAAGATGAGGTGTTGTTCCTCCAATTTGTGATCAGATTCATTGTGGCAATGGAGGAGGCCAAGGATGGTGATGTGGGAAAGGGAGTGGGAAGGGGAATTAAAATGGATGGTGACTGGGGGAGTCAGGTCGGCTCCTGCAGGTCCGGCCGAGATGTTTGCTGAAACATTTCTTTAGTCTACCTTTGGTCTCCCTGCTGTAGGGAACATAGAATATAGCTGAAAATGTGTTGGTGGAAAAGCGCAGCAGGTCAGGCAACATCCAAGGAACAGGAGAATCGACGTTTCTGGCATGAGCCTTTCTTCAGGCTCTTGATTCCTGCAGAAGGGCTCATGCCCGAAACGTCGATTCTCATGCTCCTTGGATGTTGCCTGACCTGCTGAGCTTTTCCAGCAACACATTTTCAGCTCTGATCTCCAGCATCTGCAGTCCTCACTTTCTCAACATAGAACATAGAACAATACAGAGTACAACAGGCCCTTCAGCCCTCGATGTTGAGCTGACCTGTGAACTAGTTTCAGCTCATCCCCCGACACTATCCCATCATCATCCAGGTGCTTATCCAATGATTGTTTAACTACATTGGCAGGTAGGGCATTCCACACCCTTACCACTCTCTGAGTAAAGAACCTGCCTCTGACATCTGCCTTAAATCTATCACCCCTCAATTTGTAGTTATGTTCCCTCGTACAAGCTGATGTCATCATCCTAGGTAAAAGACTTTCACTGTCTCCCCTATCTAGTCCTCTGGTTATCTTGTATGTCTCTATCAAATCCCCTCTTAACCTTCTTCTTTCCAATGAGAACAGACCCAAACCTCTCAGGCTTTCCTCACAACACCTTCCCTCCAGACCAGACAACATCCTGGTAAATCTCCTCTGCACCTTTTCCAATGCTTCCACATCCTTCCCAAAATATGGTGACCAGAACTGTACACAATATTCCAAGTGTGGCCGCACTAGCGTTTTGTTTAGTTGCAGCATGATATTTTGGCTCTGGAACTGAATCCCTCTACCAATGGATCCTAACGGACTGTATGCCTTCTTAACAGACTTTTTTCCTTACCCCGACCATGACCCCAGCACGGCAGCACTGAACCTCGGCCCCAAACCCAGCACAGCAGCACTGACCCCTGACCCTGACCATAGCACAGCGGCAATGACCCCTGATCCCGACCCCAGAACAGCAGCACTGACACCTGACCCCATCCCCAGCACAGCTGCACTGACCCCTGACCGCAACACCAGCACAGGGGCACTGACCCCTGACCCTGACCCCAACGCAGTGGCAATAACCCCTGACCGCAGCACAGTGGCAATGACCACAGTGGAAGACCCCATCGGGATCACCAGATGGATAAACTAGGTTGGAGGAGGGGTAGGTGAACCCCTGTCTCACTTGGAAGGACTGTTTGGGACCCTGGATAGATGTGAGGGAGGTGGTGTGCAGGCAGGCTTTGCATCTTTTCCGGTTGCTGGGGAAGGTACGGGGTCCATGGTGGGAGTGTGTTGGTGTGGAGACTGGCGCAAACCAAGGATTGGCAAAAGGAATGTTCCTTGTGGAAAGCGGAGAGGGGTGGGGAGGGGAAGATGTTTTTGGTGGTAGGATCTTGGTGGAGTTGGCAGAAGTGTTTATGGATGATGCATTGGATGTGGAGACAGGTGGGTGGTAGGTGAGGACAAATGGGACCCTGTCTTTATTGTGTTTACGGGGGAGGGTTAGTGCAGTCACCTGAAGCCTAAAGACAGGACCTTTCAATAACACCTGATTTATAGAATAGACCACCTTTCATTACCTCCAGAAAGAAATGTCAAAATGGAAAAAAATGAAATATTCATCTGAATCAAACATATAAATCCTCAATAAAATCATTCACTGGGCTGATTTAAAATGACTCCTGTTCAATAAATACCTCGAAAAAAAGTTTTCTCCAGACCAGATTTTTTTCCTTACCCCAACCCTGACCCCAGCAGAGCAGCACTGACCCCTGACCCTGACCATAGCACAGTGGCAATGACCCCTGATCCCGACCCCAGAACAGCAGCACTGACACCTGACCCCATCCCCAGCACAGCTGCACTGACGGTCCGCAAAATTAAAACATAACTCTTCATTAATAAAAAACATTTTGGCTTTTCAAAAATAAAATCCTACTGGCAGAGAGCCTTATCACTCTCATCCTCGAGTACCTGTTCAGATTTTGCAGAGATTGCGATGATCCTTCAAGTATTTCAGGGATATACTTGTTACCGGTTTATTGAGGGTGCCAGTTCACATGGTGCCGGGTAAACCAAAGTTTGCTGTGTATAAAACAATATTTATATATTTGCATCATTATAAAGATGGACATTGTTGGAGCTGACTCTACTGTGGATTGTATTCAGGTCTAAAAATGTGGAGATTTGGTTCAGTTTCAGGTAGATTAGAGGTTGTTCGCTTTGAATTTATTCCGTGATGCCTGTGCAAGCTGATAAAGAATGTTTAAACTTTTGACCCAGCTGGGAGGCTTCTAGAAGCAAGACAGTCCTGAGGTTGCTATGGAGATAGTTGTTGAGGATGAGGCTATTCTTTAAACAGAAACTTGTATGTTTGGTTATAAATAGAAATGTAAGTTTCTTGGGACTTTGAGGAAGTTAGTGGTAATATCTTGGGGACAGTCTATATCACAGAAGAGGAAGTGTTGGATGTATTAGAATGCATGGGAGTGGATAACTTTCTTGGTCCTGACCAGATATAATCACGAATCCTGCAAGATGCTAGAGAAGAATTTGTGGGGGCCCTGGCTGATATTTTTGCATCATCATGAGCCATGGGTGAGGTCCCAGAAGACTGCAGGGTAGCAAATGTTGTGTTATTATTCAAGACAAGCTGCAAAGAAAAGCCTGGGAACTATAGGTTAGTGAGCCTAACATCTGTGGGAGGTAAATTACTTGAGAAGACTCTGAGAGATAAGATATACGTGCATTTGGAAAGACAGGGTTTGATTAGGAGTAGTCAGCATAGCGATGTGAGGAGGAGGTCATGCCTCACAGGTTTGTTATAGTTCTTTAATGAAGTGACCAGGAAGGTTGATATTGTCCATATGGATTTCAGAAAGGCCTTTGATAAGGCTCCATGTGGTATGGAACTCTGGGAGGATAGATCGCATGGAATGCAGAGGCAGCTGACATATTGGATCCACAATTGGCTTGATGCAGGAAGCAGAGGGTAGTAGTGGACGGATACTAGGCCTGTGACTAATGGAGTGCCTCAGGGGTCGGTGCTGGGCTCTTTGCTGTTTGACATTGAGATCAATGATTGGATAAAAATGTGACAAGGCATGATTAGTAAGTTTGCTGATGACACTAAAATAGGCGACATCATGGGCAGTGAGAAAGGTTATCAGAAATTGCATCAGGATCTTGATCAACGGGGGAAGTGGGCCAAGAAATAGGACATGGATTTTAATGTAGGTAAGTGTGATGTGTTGCATTTAGGAAAATCAAATCAAGGTAGGAGTTTCATGGTGAATGATAGGGCCTTAAGGATTGTAGTGGAACAGAGGGACCTTGAAGTTCAGATGCACAGTTCTCTGAAAGTGGAGTCCCAGGTAGACAGGGCAGTGAAGAAGGCTTTTGGCACAATGACCTTCATCAGTCAGGGCATTGAGCACAGAAGTTGAAAAGTTATGTTGCCGTTGTACAGGATGTTGGTGAGACTGCACTTGGAGCATTGTGTTCACTTTTGGTCACCTTGTTTCAGGATGTTATTAAACTGGAAAAAATGCAGAAGAAATTTCCAAGGATGTTGCCAGGTATCAAGGGTCTGAGTAATTGGGAGAGATTGGATAAGTTAGGTCTTCTTTCTTCAAAGAGATGTATAAGATCATGAGAGGCATGGGTAGGGTGAATGCACTCTATCATTTTCCCAAGGTTGGAGCATCGAGGACTAGAGGGCAGCAGTTTAAGGTTAGAGGGGAAAGAATAAAAGGGAACCTGATGGGCAACGTTTTTACACAGAGGGTGGTATGCATATGGAATAAGCTGCCAGTGGAAATATTGAGGAGGGTACATTGACCTTTAAAAGGCATTTGGATAAATATATGAATCAAAAAGGATGAGATGGATCTGGGTGGAAGTGGATACTGCAGATGCTGGAGATTAGAGTCAAGATTAGAGTGGTGCTGGAAAATCACGGCAGGTTTGGGCCAAAGGGCCTATCTCTGTGCTGTAGGACTGCATGATGCTATAACTCTAAAGCAGATGAAGGGCAAACCTGGAATCTGCCAAAAATATGATTTGTTGTCGTGAATCAAAGACTCAGTTCATGCATGTTTCGAGAGAGAAAGAGCGATGTCTAACAAAGTAGGTAGAGCTGATTAGCTCTCTAAAGTGAGAAGAAATCTAGATCCGGGTGACTTGTCAAGGAAGTGGCTAAAAAAGGGATGACCATGGGTTATGATGTGACTGTCAAAGATACCGATATCATTCCATGGATTTTTTTCCACTGTGGATGACACCGTTCATACAAACTGGACACTGTTGTCACATGGTGGGGGTGTACGTTCGATGTAGTGTGGTTCTGCACAGCAACATGTCTGCTTCCCTGACTGATGGCGGCCGGAAAACACGACAAGCTGTCTGGCTTTGTGTCTGCACCAAAGGGAAGACACACCAGAAATATTGTGAACCTTTAAGCGACTTTCTAGTCAGAGGTTTCTGTGGTCGATAATGAGACATCAGAATGGTGCGTTTCCTCCCTGTTTTCTGCATCAAGGAAGTCTCAATGTGGGTTCAAAAGATTCTCAAAAGGGAGAGGGACCAGCAGGAGGTTGTTGTGCACATTGGAACCAATAGCACAGGAAGTGAAAAGGATGAGATTCTGAGGAGAGAATATCGGAAATTAGGCAGAAGGACAAACGGTGGGTCCTGAAGGGTAGTAATATCTGGATTACACAAAGTGCCATGTGCTAATGAGAGAAGGAATAGGAGGATGGATCATTGGAATCTCTTCTGGGGTAGAAGTGACTTACATAAGAAGGACAAGTTGCACCTGAATTGGAGAGAGACCGATATACTGGCAGGGAGATTTGCTAGAACTGCACTGGGGGATTTAAACTCGTCAGAGCGATGGTGAGAAAAGGGATCAGCCTAAGATCGGTGAAGTCGGGAAAGGAGCAAGTCAGACAGTCAGGACTGACAGGAACAAAGCAGAGAACGATGTAGGACCGGTCAAATAAACTAAATTCATTTCAATGCAAGAGGCCTGACAGGGAAGGCAGATAAACTCAGCATATGGTTGAGAACATGGGACTGGGATATCATGGCTATTGCAGAGCCATGGCTCAGGGATTGACTGGAGTGGCAGCTTAATGTTCCAGATGTTATGGGAAGAATGGAAAAGGGGGAAAGAGAGGAGGGCAAGTGGCATTTTTGATTAGGAATAAAATTATGGCTTTAATTAGGGAAGATATTCTGGGGAATACATCCAGTGAGGTTATTGGGATGGAACTGAAGAATCAGAAAAGGATGATCATCTTATTTGGATTGTACAACAGACCTTCCCCTCCAATAGTCAGGGGGAAATTGAAAAGTAAATTTGTAAGGGGATCTCAGTTATCTGTAGGAATAATAGGGTGGTAATCGTCAGGGATTTTAACTTTCCAAATATAGATTGGGACTGCCATAGTGTTCAGGGTTTGGATTGAGAGGAATTTGTGAAGAGAATACAAGAATCACTTTCTGATTCAGGATGTGGATGCACCTACTAGAGAAGGAACAAAACCTGATTATATTCTTGGAAATAAGGCAGAGCATGTGACTGAAGTGTCAGTGAGGCGAGCACTTTGGGGCAAGTGATCATAATTCTATGAGTTTTAAATTAGTGATGGATAAGGATAGACTGGATTTAAAAGTTAAAATTCTAATTTGGAGGAAGGCCAATTTTGATGATATGAGGCAAAAAACTTTGAAAAGTTGATTGGGCACAAATATTCAGAGGTAAAGGGATGACTGGAAAATGGGAAGCCTTCAACAATGAGATAATGACTGTCCAGAGACAACATGCTCCTGTTCAGGTGAAGGGTAAGGCTGGGAGGTGTAGGGAATGCTGGATGACTGGAGAAATTGAGGTTTTGATCAAAAAAATAGAAGGAAGCAGATGTCAGGTATAGACATACCTGAAATGTCGACTCTCCTGCTCCTCGGATGCTGCCTGACCGGCTGTGCTTTTCCAGCACCACACTCTTCGAGTCAGGTATAGACAGCAGGGATCGAGTGAATCCTTAGAAGGATATGGGCAGTGGAAATGTACTTAACAGGGAAATCAGGAGGGCAAAGAAGGGACATGTGATAGCTTTGGTAGAGATTCTACAAATACATTATTGACAAAAAAGTAACAAGGGAGAGAATAGTGCCCCTGAAAAATGAGCAAGGCCCTCGATGTGTAGAATGACAGGAGATGGAGAGATACTAAATGAGTATTTTGCATCAGTGTTGACTGTGGAGAAGGACATGGAAGCTCGAGAACTTAAGGGAATAAACAGCGATATTTTGAAAAGTGTCCATATTACAGAGGCGAAGGTGTTGCATAAAATGCATACAGGTGGATAAATCCCTGGGACCTGATCAGATGTACCCAATAACTTTGTGGGCAGCTAGCGAAGTGATTGCTGGGCCACTCGCTGACATATTTGTATCATTGATAGTCATGGGTGAGGTGCTGGAAGATTGGGGATTGGCTAATGTGTTGCCACTAATTAGGAAGCGCAGAGCCAGGGAACTATAGACCAAGGGGCCTGTCATTGCAGTGGGTAAGCTGTTGGAGGGAATTCTGAGGGACAGGATTTGAAAGAATTTGAAAAGTTAACGACTGATTAGGGCTAGTCAACATGGCTTAGTGTGTAGGAAATCATGGGTCACTAACTAGACTGCATTTTTGAAGAAGTAACAAAGAGGATTGATGAGAGCAGAGCAGAGTATGTGATTTTTATGGATTTCAGTAAGGCATTCGACAAGGTTCCTGATGGGAGATTGGTTATCAATCTTAGTTCACATGGAATACAGGGAGAACTGATGCAAAATGCTCATTCAGTATCTCCTCATCTGGCTTAATGGTAGGAGACAGAGTGTGATGGTCGAGGGCTGCTTTTCAAACCAAAGGCCTGGCCAGCGGTGTGCCGTAAATGTGGTGCTGTGTTGGTCCAGTGCCTTTTGTTGTTGATGATACAAATGATTCGGATGTGAACATAGTTAGTAAGCAAGGTATGGTTAGTAAGTTTCCAGGTGACATCAAAATTGGTGCTGTAATAGTCATAGAGATGTACAACACAGAAACAGACCCTCCGATCCAACTCGTCCATGCTGATTAGTTATCCAGCCTAATCTAGTCTCACCTGGCAGCACCTGGCTCATATCCCTCCAAACCCTTCCTATTCATATACCCATCCAGATGCCTTTTAAATGTTGCAGTTGTATTATTCTCCACCACTTCCTCTGGTATATCATTCCATACACGTACCACCCTCTGTGTGAAAATGTTGCCCCTTAGGTCTCTTTTATACCTTTCCCCTCTCACCCTAAACCTATGCCCTCAGGTTATTTACATTAGATTACTTAGATTACTTACAGTGTGGAAACGGGCCCTTCGGCCCAACAAGTCCACACCGACCCGCCGAAGCACAACCCACAGAGACCCATTTTACCCCATCACCTAACTTTACGGGCAATTTAGCATGGCCAATTCACCTAACCTGCACATCTTTGGACTGTGGGAAGAAACTGGAGCACCTGGAGGAAACCCTCACAGACACGGGGAGAATGTGCAAACTCCACACAGATAGTTGCTCGAGGTGGGAATTGAACCCAGGTATCTGGCGCTGTGAGGCAGCAGTGCTAATCACTGTGCCACCGTGCTCCCCTCCCCCGACTCCAGGGAAAAGACCTCATCAATTTATCCCATCCATGTCCCTCATGGTTTTATAAACCTCGATATGGTCACCCCTCAGCCTCTATTGCTCCAGGGAAAACAGCCCTAGCCTATTCAACCTCTCCCTACAGCTCAAATCCTCCAACCCTGGAAACATCCTTGTAAATCTTTTCTGAACCCTTTCATGTTTACAACAGCCTTCCGATAGGAAGGAGACCAGAATTGCACACAATATTCCAAAAGTGGCCTAACCAATGTCCTGCACAGCCGCAACATGACCTCCCAACTCCTGTACTCTATACTCTGACCAATAAAGGAAAGCATACCAAACACTTTCTTCACTATCCTATCTATCTTTGACTCCACTTTCAAGGAACTGTGAACCTGCACTTCAAGGTTTCTTTGTTCAGCAACACTCACAATAACTTACTATTAATTTGTATGTCCGGCTAAGATTTGCTTTCCCAAAATGCAGCACCTCACATTTATCGAAAATAAACCTCATCTGCCAGTTCTCAGCCCATTGGCCCATCTGATCATGATCCCGTTGTAATCTGAGGTAATCTTCTTCCCTGTCCACTATACCTCCATTTTTGGTGTCACCTGCAAACCTACTAACTGTACCTCTAATAATTACATCCAAATCATTTGCATGAATGATGAAAAGTAGAGGACCCAGCACCAATCCTTGTGGCACTCCACTGGTCACAGGCCTCCAATCTGAAAAACAACCCTCCACCACCACCCTCTGTCTTCCACCTTTGAGCCAGTTCTGTATTCCAATGGCGAGCTCTCACTGTGTTCCATGAGATCTAACCTTACTAACTAATCTTCCATGGGGAACCTTGTCGAACATCTTACTGAAGTCCATATGGATCACACCAACAGCTCTGCTCTCATCAATCCTCTTTGTTAAATCTTCACAAAACTCAATCAAGTTTGTGAGACAGGATTTTCCACACACAACACCATATTGACTATCCCTAATCAGTCCTTGCCTTTCTAAATACAACCTGCCCCTCGGGGATTCCCTCCAACAACTTGCCCACCACCAACGTCAGGCTCACCGGTCTATATTTCCCTGGCTTGACCTTAACCACCTTTCTTAAATAGTGGCCCACGTTAGCCAACCTCCAGTCTTCTGGTACCTCATCTTTGACGATCAATGATAAAAAATATCTCAGCAAGGGGCCCAAGAAGGTTATCTTAGAGTTCAGTGGGATCTTGATCAGGTGGGCTGATGGCTGAAAAGTGCAGATAGTGTGTAATTTAGATAAATGTGAGGTATGGCATTTCAGAAAGGCAAATCAGGGCAGGGCTTATACATTTAATGATAAGGTCCTGGGTAGTATTGATCAGCAAAGAGACCTTGGAGTTCAGGTTCATAATTTCTTGAAAATGGAGTCTCAGGCAGATAGAAGAGTGAAGAAGGTATTTGGTACATTTGCCTCTATTGGTCAATGCATTGTGTACGGGAGTTGGGAGGCCACATTGGGGCTGTACAGGAGATTGATTAGGCCACCTTTGGGATACTGTGTTTAATACTGATCTCTCTGCTGTAGGAGGGATGTTGTGAAACTTGGAAGGGGTCAGAAAGTAATTTTAAAAATGTTGCCAAACTTGGAGGGCTTGAGTGACAGGGGGAAGCTGAATAGGATCCCTGGAGGATCGGAGGCTGAAGAATGAACTTATAGAGGTTTATAAAATCATGAGGGGCATGGATAGGTAACCAGGGAAGGTCTTTTCCAACACAGGATAGAGGAGTCCAAAAATAGAGGGCATAGATTTAAGATGCGAGGGGAAAGATTTAAAAAATAATTAAGGAGCAATTTTTCATGCACAAGGTGGTGTGTGTGTGGAATGAGCTGCCAGAGGAAGTGGTGCAGGCTGGTACAATCACAACATTCAAAAGGCATCTGGATGGGTATATGAACAGAAAGGGTCTAGAGTGATAAGGGCCAAGTGGTTATAATTGGTACTAGATTAATTGAGGATATCTGATCAGTATGACCGGTTGGACGAAAAGATCTGTTTCCGTGCTGTACAGCTCTATGATATTCTGACTGTGTGGGTGAGGGGGCAAAGTGAGAAAGGCCAGGCAAGGCAGAGATGGTGTGAGCATCCATGTAGAGAGCACTAAGAGAGCGATCAAGGAGCCCTGAGATGGACCTGGCCCAATTGTTCTCCTTCAATCTTCCGGCGTAGGTGAGGATTGTACTGAGTAGTATCTATTAAAATTAACTGTACCTGTTTTTTCAAAGACCACAAATTAATTTCACTCTCTGTGAAACTGCACAAAATCACAGGGGAGATTTAGTTCCTTTATATAACAGATGAATGTCTGATGATTCAGATCTGTCAACAATTGATATTGCCCACTCCCTAAAAATGGAATTACCAATAATTGAACAGATAGCTTTCACTTACTACCATTTCCTCACAATCTTCGGAGTTCCTGGTAAGAAGCTGAAGCAGGTTGTGTTATCTTTTCAATCCCACTTTCACTCTGTTCTTTCCCCTGATATATCTCTCAGTGTATAAACCCTCCCTCTTTCTCTCCTCATGCTGGATCCAGTTTCAGGTGTTCCTACAAGAAACAACTCATGCTGTAATTTGTGAAGTTTAGTTTAGTTCCATGAGGACATGAGGAATCTGTGACCTGACGTGTGCTAAATGGTCCTTGTCTGGGAGGAACAGGTACTTTCAGATTTCTGGATCCCAAAGCTCTCTCCGACTGGGTTTTTATTGCCATGTGTCTGGGTCTGTTGCTGGGACATGGGCCTGGATT
Source organism: Hemiscyllium ocellatum (assembly GCF_020745735.1). Taxonomy (NCBI): domain Eukaryota; kingdom Metazoa; phylum Chordata; class Chondrichthyes; order Orectolobiformes; family Hemiscylliidae; genus Hemiscyllium; species Hemiscyllium ocellatum. Next base: position 91,371,822 of record NC_083410.1, read on the forward strand.
TGATGTTGGTGAGTGGGATCAGGCAGGTCGATGGAATAGTGCCCGGTCCACGTGCTCACACACCTGAACGATCTTCACAATGGGACCAAGAGCTGGTCACCCAAGTTACATGATGCCAGGGGCCTCCTCGGTGAAGCACACAGTGAGGGCGGGTGTCCACTGTGAGAAGGGTCAGGCTGTGAACAGCAAGTCAGCTCCAGCCATCATTGTACAGGGCTGTGGGCATGAGCAGGCAGCTGAGGGGATGTGGGATTGTGTAAATATCCTTCAGCTGTGGGGAGGCAGCATTGAGAGTTCAGAACCTTTATTGTTGAGGGAGCAGGTTACACCGTGAACTTTAACTCTGGTGTCTCCTGTGACAGCACCATCTTTCACAAACCCCTTTGCCAAGGTGGAGATATCATCCACCCCATCTAGGGCAGGTCCAAATCCGAGGAGTGAGCCCTCCCCTGTGTCTCATTTATAGGCTAGAGTTGGCAGAGGTGGGCAGTAGATGTGGGCATGTCTGATCAATGTGGTTGGCGTGCTGCAAGAGGCTGAGGGAGAGAATGAGGATCAGTGGAGGTGTGGCCAAACTGACTCTGATGGAGGAGGAGGTGATGTTGTGTTTGGCCACTCACCTGAAAACCCACTGGGAAGCTGGAGGCTGAGGGGCAGGATGGTGTACATGAGGTGAGATTCAGAGGGAGGAATCTTACTCCAAGAAGGAAGGGCAGAAGAAGGGAGATGTTGTCACTACTGGCAGAGAGAGAATGTTGGCATCACCTCTGAAATGGAAACATTTGTGACTGTGTTCAACTGATTTCACAGAGAGGGCATGTGTCCTCTTAAATGATCACAGATGACGATATCATCATCATTAATCTCTTTCTTTATAATAAATTAACAGCTGGTCCCTGTCACCGGTCCTCAGTGAGCAGTGTTGCCCACTGTGGGGGAACAGGGAGTGACACAGGGGCTTTGGGCTTGTGTCCGATGAAGCATCACATCTTGACGGGTTTGTGCACATCTGCTGAGGGGTAGCGGGGTGGGGGGTGATTACAAGCACATCCTAATCTCTGGTGGAGGCTGATCAATCAGGTGCTGTGGAATATACATGCTGATTTGTAATAGAGTTTGGCTGGGAGTTAGACTTAGGTTAGGGTTAGGTCTAGGATTTGGGTTCGTGTTAAGTCTATGGTTATGGTTAGGATTAGGCATAGATCCAGTGTTTAGTGTTATGGTTAAGGCTGTGGCTCGTATTTGGTTAGATTTATTTGAGGGTTTAGATGACAGTAAAGATTTGTGTTCAGATTACAATTGTGGTTAGAATTAGGTTTTGGTTTCAGGTTCGGATGAGTGTTTAGGGTTAGAGTTAGGGTTCAGGTTTGGGTTAAGATCTAAGGGACAGCTAGCTTTAAGGTGAGGGATGGTGTTGAGGTGAGCTTTACTATTATAGTTAGAATTCGGCTTAGGTTCAGGGTTAGGGTTTTTGTAGAGGTTTGGTTTAAGGTTAGCATTAGGGTTAGCTCAAGAGTTCAGGTCAGGGTGAGGGTTAGGTTGAGTGATTAGGGCCAGTGTGATCCATTGCATTTTCACTGAATTCAAGTTGCAAGATGGAAGTGGATGAAGATACCTGAAATTATCATTGGGTCATTGTTCCTCTGTCAGGAAAGTATGGAGGGCTAAGTGAACCTCAGAGTGGGACATGTGGAGGAGCAGTCACCATCGGGAAGTACCTGTCAGGGCACTCCTGATGGGGACAATTACGCCTCTACCCTCTGCCACTGACACAGTGCTTCAGAGAGCCATGGTGATGAAGGAGATTCCTGACACTGTGCAGGAGAACCTCACCATGTCAGGGTCCAGACAGACTCAGCCAAACAGAGGACCACCCCCAAGGCCATTCCAGACAAAGGGATATTAGAGTCAGCCGCCTGCCTCCAGGACCACTGACAGCACATGGGGAAGGCTACAGTGCAGCAGGCAGGAATAATGTAAGAAATCACACTGAGTCCACATGGTAGAACACAGCGAATAATTTACAAGAATGGTATTGCTGATAACCTTCATTAAATACATCCACATGGTGATGGGTGTGTAGTTGTTGCAATCGTTCATTTGGCTGACCTTATGGATGCATGTTGATTGGAGTGTTTCTAATGTTTGTCCCAGCATCCTTTTCAGTACCTGCCAAATATTGGCCATATACACAATGGTCCTGTCACTGGTCATGTCTTGAGGTGACATTGTGGAGTTCAGCAGATCACATTGGTACTTGTGTGAATCTTATTGCAATGTCACTTAACATCTGATCACCTGTATCTCACTGGGGTCATGAGCCATCTCTTCAATAGACAGCCCTTCCCTCCCAGAATCTAACTCTCCAATGGCTGTGGTACATTGCCACTATGAAACCGAGGGGTGTTGAAGGTTTTATGAGACAAGACTCCTCCCAGGAATACACACACATACCTGGAGAAGCCTTAGTCAATACTTGCAGACTAATTGGACACTGAGCGAGTGAGCCCTTTAATATTTACAAATGTCCCTGGTTGTTTCGCTGAAACCTCAGCAGCAACATGCTTGAAATTGATGACATCTTCCAGGTTTGAGAATCCAGCAAGATTCCTGAATCCTGTGGCCATCTTCCTGCCTGGTGAACCTCATCTGTGGTGAAAGTGATGTCGGTGTGAGCACACCAAACCCTTGCCAATGATCCCCCTTTCATACCGTGTTGTACAGGAGCTTACAGCCCACTGTAAAGATCTCAGTCTAATGCTTACAAAGTGCTAGAGGCATAAACGCTCAGTGCCACGGTTGACCACTAAAACTCAGAACTCTGAATACCCAGTCACACTGATGTGTCACAAAGAGACATCACTGACTCCCTGGAGAGACACACTTTGTACAGACACTGGGACTCCAGATGCTGCAGATAATTTGCCCTCTGTCTGTAAACTCAAGGCACTGATTATACATTCTCCTTTCAGGCTTCTGTTATTCTCAATGGTTTCCTTACACAGGACTACGTCCATTCTGTCCCTGTTATACAGAGCCCACCTGCCCCTGGCTATCGCCCTCTTGAACCTTCTTGTCTTGACCTCCTACCACGTTTACAATCCCCATGGGGACAGTTGCCTCTCGAGTCCTGTTTGAGCCTCAGACTTAACAACAGCTCTATCGCGAGCCCTCAAGCCCTCTCTGTCCTCTTGTATGTTTTGTATTGTGCCGAATGAACAACACAAAGCTGTCAAAATAAAATACAGATCAATACTTGCACCTTCATGAGGAAAGTCACCGCCTACATTCAACTTCTCAGCCTGCAAATGTTTTGTTACATTTTTATCCATCTCAGTGCCCATGACATAATCCTGCTCAAAGACCTCTCCCCATACTGCTTTGCCTGTGCAACCTCTGAATCCCATACAACTGTGGTCAACTGTGGTCAACTGTGGTCACAATGAGCCTCAGTGTATGTAAATAAGTCAATGTTCAAAGGAGGCAGCTCCTCCCACAACTCCCCCTCCCCCAACCCTTCTTTCTCATTGTAGACTGGCATAAGGCAAAGTGGTGAGGGTACACCCACTCAATCCATTTCTGTGAAGGGATTCTGGTTTGAGAGAGATTTTGCTTCCTTCCAATCTGTGCAATATTTCTTCACATTTGTGAGTTTGCCTGATGGGAAATCTCAGTAATAACATAAGGCTAATAGAAATAATATCTCAATATTGTAAGATGAAGTGTATATCTCAACGTAGACCTATTGGACCAAATGACCTGGTTTAATTCCCAAGCTTCCAAGTCACATTGTGTTATTAACCTGGAGATTCTGCTCTTTACTTTGCAGCTAACCTCCTGACAATTGTCCTTCTAATTCGTGGAGGTTGTGGTCTCTCCAAAGGGATCACTCTTTATTTGATGGGTATGACGACAGTTGATCTCCTGGTCATTATTTCCAATGTGATAATCTGCCACATGGGAGGAAACTGCAGCTGTGGTGATAGTGACTGTGTGTGTTGTGTTCTGCTTCAAAAACATCCCCCTGTACTCTGCTTATGAGCCAATCTATATCATTAACAATGTGGAGTGGGCGCTCATTTCAAACCAGACTACTTTATCTTACCAGGATGGATAACCTTTGACTCGCTTGATACAATTTCAAACCCACTATTGCCATACTTTCTCATTTTACTGCTCAATGTACTGACTGTTCGACACAGTGTGATGGCGAATCGAACCTGCAGAGCACTGCAAGGTCAACGCAACACCCAGAACAGCGACGATCCAGAGATGCAGAGCCGAAGGAAATCCATCACTTTACTGCTCACCATTTCTGGCACTTTTCATCGTGCTGTGGATGCCATATACTACTTTTTTCCTCATTTCCAGAATTACAAGCCCATTTTATGAGCCTCATGATTATACTGATCACTTACTTATAGCAGACTATACAGGAGGTATGTTTCAACTGCTGAGCTCTTATACAAACACATGTGGCTATGCATTGGTTCAGTCTAAATTTAGAAAAAAACTTGAGAATTGCCATAATGCATCCTGTTCTTGTAATTATTCAATGCGTCAATTCGATTTTCAAAAAGTGACTAGAAAAAGTTTCCAAAGCACCCACATCAATCTACTGAATACAATTCTGTCCTCCTCGGTCTGTACTAACTACAAGTAACAGTTTTGTCTCTGTGGTGATATTCTCACCTGTGCATCACAGGGTCATGTGATCAAGCACATGACTGAGGCTGACAGAATTCCACTTCAGATGATCTGGTAACACAACACCAGTCCATGCTCCTCATTGGATGTAACATTTCCCACAGTACTCCTTTGAGGACAAGCAGTGATGTCATCCATGGTCCTCTGGCTAATATTTATCCTCTAACCAACATCACTGAAAGCAGACTGTTTGATCATTTCTCTTCTTGTTGAATGTGAGGTCTCACTGTGTATAGATTACATTACAACAATGACTCATTTTTAAAGTACTTTGTGAGTTGTGCAGGTTTCTTTATTCACTCCCGGGATGTGTGTCTCTCTTACTGGGTGCAGTATTTAATGCCTATCCCTAGATGCCCTTGAGAAGGTGGTAAAAAACGAGGTCTGCAGATGCTGGAGATCACAGTTGAAAATGTGTTGCTGGTTAAAGCACAGCAGGTCAGGCAGCATCCAAGGAATAGGAAATTCGACGTTTCGGGCATAAGCCCTTCATCAGAAGGTGGTGGTGAGCTGCCGTCTTGACCCACGGCTGTGCCTGTACTGAGGATTGACCCACAATGGCCTAAGGAAAAGAATTCTAGGATTTTGACCCAGCAACAGTGAAGGGGAGAGTTCCAACTCAGGATGGTGTCTGGATTGGAGGGGAAATTGGAAGTGATTGTGTTCCCATATACTACTATTCTTGCCCTTCCAGAGGAAGCAGTTATGAATTTGGAAGATGCTGTCTGAGGAGCTTTGGTGAATTGCTGCAGTCGGTAGTCCACATTGCTGTCACTGAGTGTCATTGGTGGAGGGAGCAGATGTTTCTGGATGTGCTGCCAATCAAGGAATGTGTGAAGCCTCTTGGGTATTGTTGGAGGTGCACCATCCTGGCAAATCAGGAATATTCAAACACATTCCTGACGTGTTCTTTGTGGATGGTGGACAGTCTTTGGGAGTTAGTTGCTTGCTGCAGTATTCCTCATGGTGTAATTGTACTGGAACAGCTTGGCTAGGGGTACGGCATGTATTGGAGCACAAGTCTTCAGCACTGTGGCTGGAATTCCTCCAAATGTTTCTTGATATCGCATGTAGTGAATCCAACCAGCTGAACATTGATATCTGTGATGCTGGAGAGCATTGGAGGAGTCAGAGATGGATCATGACCCACATGATCTCTAACCTTCCAACCTGCTTCGTTCCCCTGCAGTTTGCCGACTGGAGAAACAGGTCCACGGTGGACGCCATCTCCCTGGCGCTGCACTCATCCCTGAACCATCTGGACAACAAAGATACTGGCATTAGGCTCCTACTCATTAACTACAGCTTCACCTTCAACACCATAATCCTGACCAGACTAACCTCAAAACTCTGAGTCCTAGGCCTTAGCTCTGCCCTCCGCAACTGGATCCTCAGATTCTTGATCCATAGATTGCAATCAGTGAAGATAGACAACAGCATGGCCTCCACAATAATCCTCAACACTGGCGTCCCACAGGGATGTGTTCTCAGCCCCCTACTGTACTCCCTAAACACCCACGACCATGTGGTCAAATTCTGCACAAGTATCATCTACAACTTTACTGATGACACCACCGTGGTAGGCCGGATATCAGGCAATGTTGAGTCAGGACACAGGAAGGAGATAGAGAGCTTGTTACCATTGTGTAATGATGACAATCTCTCTCTCAGTGTCAGCAAAACTGAAGAACTGATGATTGACTTCAGGAAGAAAGGGGGTGACACGCCCCTATCTACATCAGCAAAGCTGAGGTGGGCAGGGTCAAGAGCGGCCAGTTCCTCAGAGTGACGCTAACCAACAGTCTGTGTTGAACCTTCCATGTAGATGCAATGGTCAAGAAGGCACAACAATGACTCTTGTTCCTTATGATGTGGAGATGCCGGTGTTGGACTGGGGTGGACAATGTTAAAAATCACACAATGCCAGGTTACAGTCCAACAGGTTTATTCGGAATCACGAGCTTTCGAAACGCTGCTTCTTCATCAGGTGGTTGTGGAGCAGAATCATAAGAGACAGACTTTATAGCAACAGGATTGCAGTGCCATGGAATGTAATATTAAACAACTTTAGCTTGTTTAATCGCTGTAAAGTCTGTGGCTTAGGAAATTCAGCATGTCCATAAGGACTGTCGCCAATGTCTGCAGATGTGTGAGAAAAAGCATTCTATCTGAATGCATTACAGATTGACGTGGCACTGCTCTGCCCAGGACCACAGCAGATGACACAAGGTTATGTACACAGCCTGGTCCATCCTGGAAGCCACCCTCCCATCGGGAGACTCCATTTACATTTCTTGATCCTGCGGAAAGGAAGCCAACATCATCAAAGAACACCCCGTGCCCCTCCTCCTGGATAATGCTCTCTTCCAATCTCTTCTGTCAGGCAGAATGTACAGAATCTCGAACACATACTAACAGGTTCAAGAACACCTTCCTCCCTGCTGCTATTAGACTGCTGAATGGACCTCTCTGACTTCAAATAATGTTGATCTTGCTAATGCTGATCTTGTTATGTGTGCTTCCTGTGCAGCCATAGCCTTGTCTGCCTCACTCTGTCTGAGCACCCTGTGATCTATCTGTCCTTGGTTGCTGTGATCTGCCTGTGCTGCACACAGTACAAAGCTTTCCACTGTACTTAGGTACACGTGACTATAATCAATCAGATCAAAACAAATCATCCACTCAGCACTTCTTGCTGTGAATGCCTCAGCCTTACCTTTTGCACTAATGTTCTGAGCACTTCATCGTTGAGGATGGAGATATTTGTGGAGACCTCCTACTCGAAAGATTTGTTTAATTGCCCACCATTATTCATGACAGGATCTGGCAGGCCACAGAGCATAGATCAGATCCATTGGTTCTGGGATTGTTTAGTTCTGTCTATCACTGGCTCTGATGCTGTGTAACATGCAAGCAATCCTGTTTGATAGCATCACCAGGCTGACATCTCATGTTGAGGTATACCTGGTGCTGCTCCTGGCATGCCCTCCTGCACTCTCCATTGAACCAGAATTGATGCCTTGACTTGATGGTAATTGTTGACTGGGAATATTCTGGGAAATGAGGTGACAGATTGTGCTGGAGTGGAGTCAGAAAATCACACAGAACAGAAATAGACCCTTTGGTCCAACCAGTTCATGCCAACCACGATCCCAAGTTAAATTAGTCCTATTTGACTAGGTCTTGCCCATATCCCTCTAAACATTTCTTTTTCATCTACAGTCAGTTCTTCTTTATTTCGATGGTTACGTTCTTGTGCAAATCTGCGTTATCAGAAAACCCTGCTTTAGAGACAGAGCTTAAACTATTCATGATGAAATCGCGTGATAGACAACACATGTTTAGAAAGTTTGCGCTTTAGGAACAACATCCCCAATTTGTTAATTGCATTTCAGTGAATATGCATTGATGAATCACGCACTATAACCTCTACTTATTCAAATGTTGTTCAAATATTGTAAATGTACCCACATCGAGCACTTCCTTTAGAAGTTCATTCCTCACCTTAACCAGTCTGTGTGAAAAACCTCACCCCTTGTGTCTTTTTAAATCTTTCCCCTTTCACCTTAAAATTATATCCCCAGTCTTGAAATTCCCACCTTTGGGTAAATAACAACACTGCTGTGTATGGCCCACAGTGCCTCAGGGATACCCTGGCATGAGTTGCCAGATCTATCCCATTTATCACAGTGATAGTGTGACAGAACACAATGGAGGGTATTGTCAATGTGAAGGCAGGACTTCGTCTCCACAAGGACTGTGTGGTAGTCACTCTTATCGGTAATATCATGGACAAATGCGTCTGCAGACGGTAGATTGGTAGGGATGAAGCCAAATATGCTTTTCCCTCTTGTTGGTTGTCATACCAATGGAAAACTTGGGCCATTACTCCAAGAACTAACCTGGGAAAAGGCCGTCCTGAAACCACCAGAACTGCAGGGACCATTCCTCTAACATCAATAATAGGACCCTGCCAGGACAACCAATCAATTCTGGCACTGAGCAAGACGGCCAAATCTATCTCCACCATCAAAAAGATACATCTCCATAAAACTGCCCAGTGATTCTCCTGGACACCCAAACATTTCCCATTTCCAGTCATTCACAGACCCACAAGAGTAAAGTCAATCAGTCTCCCAAATGTGCATCTTAAACAGGTAAACTGTAATATGTAAGTTACATCTTGTGTTTGGTAAATGATACAAATTCATTCTTCTTCTCTAATATTTGTCTGCATGTGTGTCTCTGTCTGTTTGTGCATCTGTATTCCTGTCTGCGTGTGTGTGTGTGTCTGAGTGTGTGTACTTGCATGTGTGTCTATGTGTCAGTATGTGTCTGTGCACATGTGTGTTTGTGCATTTGTGTGTGTTTGTGTATTTGTGCGTGTTTGTGTATTTGTGTGTGTTTGTGCATGTGTGTCTGTGTGTGTTAATGAGTGTTTGTGTCTCTATGTGTGCATTTGTGTCAGTGTGCATGTGTGCATGTCTGTGTATGTTTACGAGTGTCTGTGTGGATGTGTGTGTGTGTGCGTGTGTGTGACTGTATGTGCGTGTATTTGTGTGTGTGTCTTTGTGTGTGTTGTGTGTCTGTCCATGAGGGAATGTGTGTGTTTCCAATGTATGTACATTTCAGAATGTCGTGGGAATAAATTTTGGGCGGAATCTTATCAGGGTCTTTGGGACTGGGGCAATAGCAAGTCATGTGACAGAATCAGGTGACCAGTGCAGCGAGGCCCATCTAAAAATCAAGATGGTCTTGTTCCACCTTTCATGATTTTGATAAGTGGCATGTGGGAACTCTCACTGGGCAGCAGGGAGACAGGGATTGATGGGCATTAGTGACGGCTAAAAACCACCTTGTTAGCATCCCAACTCGGCTCATTAATATTCAGCCTCACATCTTCCCAAACTCAACAAACAAGCTCATTTTCTGGGAAAACGCAACAAGGAAACCAGAGTGAGTATCTCGTGGATGCAGCTCACGCTTGCTCTGAACGACCTTCATGTTGGAGATCGGACACCAACACCATGTGGGTGGCACTGTGGCTCAGTGGTTAGCACTGCTGCCTCACAAAGCCAGGAACTCGGGTTCAATTCCAGCCTTGTGCGAATATCTGTGTGGAGTTTTCACATTCTCCCTGTGTCTGTGCGGGTTTCCTCTGGGTGTTCCAGTTTTCTCCCACAGTCCAAAGCTGTGCAGGTCAGGTGAATTGGCCATGCTAAATTGCCCATAGTGTTAGATGCATTAGTTAGTAGTAAGTATAACAAACTGGGTGGGTTATTCTTTGGAGGGTTGGTGTGGACTTGTTGGGCTGAAGGGCCTGTTTCCACACTAGGGAATCTAATCTAATCTCAGGGCACATCATGTGCATCAGCCACATGCTCATGACCTCCACGGACATTGACATCCCATGCATGCCAGCCTCAGTGTCATATGTCGATGTCACTTAAAGGACCCTTCTTCCCATCAATGCTGCCCCTTGTTGTGCACTGACAACTCTCATTGCAACGCTGCAGCAAGGACCCTGTACATTCAGGGCCACACACCCAGCTCATGGACTGGACCAGGCTGCATCTCCAGGCTCTCCACTTACTCTCAGAGCACATACTCACTCGGAGCTGACCAGGATGTTCAAGGATCCCTCCAACCCATTGCATTAGCTCACATTTTCTGCTCATTTTCTCTCTCAGCCAGGCTCATACACTATTGTCTGACCTTGTCATTGAGCACAGACACAAAACCAGGAAGCTTGTCAGAGTTGTCAGCAGGCCCCAGTCAAGACAAGGCAGAGAGCTTTCTCTCAGGGGTTCCCTGTGCAGTAAGTCAGGGGCAGCCTCCAGTACCAGTCCAGGGTCTGCTCGGGGCAGTCAGAGTCAGGAGCCTCTCCTTATCATGGGAGAGCTATCGAATGGCAGACAGCGTGCCTCCCGCCTTGAGTCTTTCAGTCCTGTTTGGACTGTTCTCCTCCTGGAATGAGAGTGAGGCTGGTATTAAGGGAGATGAAAGTGGGTGGCACAACTGGTGCTGTTGATGTGGGTGGGACGGTGCCCTGACTGAGTGAGTAGGCAGTGCAGAGGGCATGCAGGGTTAGTGGTGTTGGGGGTTGGGCTCGATAACAGCCAGTGGGGAAGATGTTGCTGACAAAAGTGAGAGTAGGAAAGCTTGAGCTTCAGTGGGTGGTGGGTACAGGAGCAGAAACAGAGTGAGAGTGAGGTATTGGAGAGAAGATGGTGCAACGTAACGTGGCAGAGTGGAGAAGGACATTGACCTTCTTCTGTCTTATCTATGTCGACCCCGTCTATACACTTCATGATTTTGTAGACCTCAATCAGGTCACCCCTCAATCTCTTTTTTCCTAATGAAAACAATCCCAACCTACTCAACCTCCCTTCATACCTAGCACCTTCCATACCAGGCAACGTCCTCATAAAACGTCTCTGCACCATGTCCAAAGCATCCCCATCCTTTAGGTAATGTGGCGACCAGAGCTGTTCACAGGGTTCTAAACCAGGCCGAACCAAAGTCTTGTACAATTGTAAAATGACTTGCCAGCTCTTATACTCAATGCCCCATTCGATGAAGACAAGCATACCATATGCCTTCTTGACCATTCTATTCACCTGTGCAGCCACCTTCAGGGTACAATTGACTGGAACTCCCAGATCTCTCTGCTCATCAACTTTTCCCAAGGCTTTTCCGTTTACAGTATAGTTTGCTCTAGAATTAGTCTTCTCAAAATATATCACCTCACATTTGCCTGGATTGAACTCCATCTGCTATATCTCCACCCAACTCTCCAGTCTATCTATATTCTTCTATATCCTTCACAGTCCCACATACTTTCTGCTCTTTCACCAATCTCTGTGTCATCTGCAAACTTACTGATTAGACCAACAATGCCCTCTTCCAGATCATTTATGTATATTACAAACAACAGTGGCCCCAGCACTGATCCCTGTGGAACACCACTGGTCACCTTTCTCCATTTCGAGAAACTCCCTTCAACTACTACCCTCTGTCACCTGTTGCTCAACTCATTCTTCATCCACTTAGCTAGAAGACCCTGCACACCATGTGACTTCACTTCCTCCATTAGTTTACCATGGGAAACCTTATCAAATGCCTTACTAAAGTCCATGGATATGAGATCTACAGCTATTCCTTCATCTATAAATTTGGTCACTTCATCAAAGAACTCTATTAAGTTGGTAAGCCAGTTGATCTAGCCAGCACAAAACCATGTTGCCTATCACTGGTAAGCCCATTCTTTTCCAAATATAAACAGATTTTATCCCTCAGTACTTTCCCCAGCAACTTTCCCGACACTGACTTCAGGCTCACTGGTCTGTCGTTGCCTGGAATATCCTTACCACCCTTCTTGTACAGGGGGACAACATGAGCAACCCCCCAGTCCTCAGACACCTCACCTGTGTTTCAGTATGCTGTAAAGATATCTGTCAGGGCCCAGCTATTTCCTCTCTTGCTTCCCTCAGCAACCTGGGATAGATCCCATCCGGTTCTGGGGATTTGTCCACCTTAATATCCTTTCACCTACCTTCCCTCCTCATGTCAATATGATCCAGAGTAAACAGAATTCTATCTCTAATCCCAACATTGATCACCTCTCATTCCTCAGTGAACACTGATGCAGAGTAATCATTGAGCATCTCATCCATTTTCTCAGGTTTGACACACAACCTTCTTTCCTTATCCTTTAATGGACCAACCCTTTCTCTGGTTACCCTTTTGCTTCTTATATAAGAATAAAAGGCCTTGGGACTCTCCTTAATTCTGCTTGCCAGTGCGGCGCTGCACAGCTACATGTCCACTCCCTTGACTGATGATGGCTGGAAACCACAACAAACTGTCTGGCTTTGTGTCTGCACCAAAGGGAAGACACAACAGAAATGTTGAGAAACTTTAAGTGACTGTCTAGTCAGAGGCAGAGACAGAGGTTTCTGAAGCCAAGAATGAGACAACAGAATGGTGCGTTTCCTACCTGGTGTCAGGGTCAAGGATGTCTCGGAATTTTCTTACAGCGGAGAGGAACCAGCAGGAGGCCATTGTACACATTGGAACCAACAACATAAGAAGAGAAAAGGACAAGGTTCTGAGGGGAGAATAAAGGAAATTAGGAAGGAAGTTAAAAAGTAGAAACTTGAGTTGTCACGTGCTGGTGAGAGTAGGAATAGAGGATAGAGCAGATGAATGTGTGGCTGTGGAACTCGTGAAGAGGAGAAGGATTCACATTTTTGGATCTTTGGAATCTCTTCTCAGGTAGAAGACTTGCACAAGAAGGACAGGTTGCACCTGAATTGGAAGGGGACTAATATACTGGTGGGAGACCTCCTAGAGCTACTGGGGAGGATTTAAACTAGTCAGACAGATGGTAAGAAAGGAGATCAGTCTGAGACTGGTACAACTGGGAAAAGGAGAAAGTCAAACAGTCAAGGCAGGCAGGACCAAAACTGAAAACGAGGTGGGACTGATAAATTAAACAGCATTTATTTCAATACAAGATTCCAAACAGGTCAGGTAGTTGAACTCAGGGAGTGGTTGGGAACTTGTGACTGGGATATCACAGTAATTACAGAGATGTGTCCCAGGGAGGCACAAGACTGACAGCTAATGTTCCAGGGTATAGGCGTCATAGGAAGGCTAGAAAGGGGGCAAGAGAGGAGGGGGAGTGGGGTTTTTTAATCAGGGAAAATAATACAGCTGTACTTAGGGAGAATATTCCGGGGAGTACATCCAGGAAAGGTATTTGGGTGCAACTGAGAAATAAGAGAATGATGATCACCTTGTTGGGATTGTATTATAGATCCTCACCGTGCCCCCCTGCCCCCCACCCCCACCAACAGTCAGCAGGGAAATTAAGAAACAAATTTGAAAGGATATCTCAGTAATCTGCAGGAATGGGGTGGCAGGGTGGCTCCAGCTTTGAGCCACTGTCTGTGTGGAGTTTGCACATTCTCCCCGTATCTGCCTGGCTTTCCTCCAGATGCTCTGGTTTCCTCGCACAGTCCAAAGATGTGCAAGTTAGGTGAATTGGTCATGTGGTCATGCTAAATTACCTGTAAAGTTAGGGGGAATGGTCTCGGTGGGTTGCTCTTCGGAGGGCTGCTGTGGACTAGTTGGGCCGAAGGGCCTGTTTCCACACTGTAGGGAATCTAATCTAACCTAAATAATAGGGGCGTAATGAGCGGGGATCACAGAATCCTTACAGTGTGGAAACAGGCCCTTCAGCCCAACAAGTTCACACTGACCCTCCAAAAATTAACCCATCCATACTCATTCCTGTACCATATTATCCTATATTTACCATGATTAATGCACCTAACCTACACATCCCTGAACACGATCGGCGATTTAGAATTGCTAATTTAACTAATCTGCACATTTTTGGAACATGGGAGGAAACTGGAGCACCCAGAGGAAACCCGCACAACATGGAGAATATGTACAAACTCCATACAGACAGACACTTGGGGTTGGAATTGATCCCGGGTCCCTGGTGCTGTGAGGCAGCGATGTGAACCACTGAGCTACCGTGCCGGATTTTAACTTTCAAACATAGACCTAGACTGCCGTAGTGTTCAGGGTTTGGATGGCAGGTACTCTGTTAAGTGTGTACAAGAAAATTTCCTGATTCAGTATGTGGATGTATCTACTAGAGAAGGAGCAACATTTGACCTCCTTGTGGGAAATAAGGCAGGGCAAGCGACTGAGGTGAGAGTGGGGGGAGAACTTTGGGGCCACTGATCATAATTCTATTAGCTTTAAAATAGTGATGAAAAAGGATAGACCAGATCTAAAAATTAAAGTTCTAAATTGGAGGAAGGCCAATTTTGATTATATTAGGCAAAACCTTCAAAATATTCATTGGGGGTGGATAATCGCAGGTAAAGGGACAGCTTGAAAGGGGGAAGCCTTCAAAAATGAGATAACGAGAGTCCAGAACTGATATATTTCTGTCATGGAGAAGGCTGAGGCTGGTAGGTGTAGGGAATGCTGGATGGCGAGAGAAATTGAGGTTTTGGTCAAGAAAAAGAAGGAAGCATATGTCAGCAGCGATCGGGTAACTCCCGAGAAGAGTATAAGGGCAGCAGAACATATACTGAAGAGGGAAATCAGGAGGGCAAAAATGTTACATGCAATAGGTATGGCAAGAAGTGTTAAGGAGAATTCAAAGGAATTCTAAAAAATGCATTACAGACAGAAGAGTAACTAGGGAGAGAATAGGACACTTTAAAGATTACGTGAATTGGCCATGCTAAATTGCCGTAGTGTTAGGTGAAAGGGTAAATGTAAGGAAATGGGTCTGGGTGGGTTGCGCTTCGGCGGGTCGGTGTGGACTTGTTGGGCCGAAGAGCCTGTTTCCACATTGTAAGTAGTCTAATCTAATCTGAATCTATCTCTCCAATTGCTGTGCTGCATTGACCACTATGGAACTGAGGGGTGTTGAAGATTGTATGAGTCAGGACCCCTCCCTGGAATACACACACTTACCTGGAGAAGCCTTTGTCGATAATTGATGAATAATTGGACCCAGCGGGGCAGAAGCTGCTGCTGAGTCTGTTGGTGCGTGTTCAAGCTTCTGAGTATTCTGCCTGATGAAGAGATTAGACGAGAATATCCCCGAGGTGGGAGGGGTCTTTGGTGATGTTGGCTGCCTTTCCGCAGCAATGAGGAGAGTAAATGGAGTCCTTGGTTGGGAGGTTTCCTTCCGTGATGGTCTGGGCTGTGCACATCCTGGGAATCATCGCAGGACTCTGAGATGGATCATCCACTCGGCATTTCTGCCTGAAGGTTGCTGTGAATGCTTCAGCCTTATCATTTACATTGACATGCTGGGCTCTTCCATCATTGAGGATGGGGTTACTTGTGGAGCCTCCTCCTCTGGTGTGTTGTTTAATCCTCCATCACCATTCAGACTGGATGTGACAGAACTGCAGAGTGGAGATGTCATCCACTGGTTTTGGGATATCTTAGGCCTGCCTATCATCTGTTGCTTTTGCTGTTGAGCATGCAAGCTGTCCTGGTTGGTAGCTTCACCAGGCTGACATCTCATTACTTGGTCTGCCTGGTGCTGCTCCTGGCATGCCCTCCTGCAATCTCCATTGAACCAGGTTTGATCCCCTGGCTTCACGGTCATGGTTGAGGGGGACATGCTGAGCCATGAGGTTACACATTGTGCTGGAGCACAATTCCACTGATGGCCCACAGCACCTCATGGATATCCAGGCTGGAATTGCTCAATCTGTCCCATTTATCACGGTGATAGTGCCACACAAACTTATGGAGGGTATGCTCAAGGTGAAGGTGGGATTTTGTCTTCACAAGGGCTGTGTGATAGTAACTCTTACAGGAAATGTCACAAGCACATGCATCTGCAGGTGATGGATTAGTAAGGATGAGGTCAAGGATTTTTTTCCCTCTTGTTGGTTGTCAAACTCTGGGAAAATTTGTTTCATGGGGGTAAAAGAGGGGGAGGTGTGGCATTGCTTGTCAAAGATAGTATTACAGCAGTGGAGAGGACGATGGATGAAGACTCGCCATCTGAGGTAGTTTTGGCTGAGCTTAGAAATAGGAAAGGTGAGGTCACCCCGTTAGGAGTTTTCTACAGGCCTCCTAATAGTCCTAGAGGCGTAGAAGAAAGGATTGCGAGGATGATTCAGAAGAGGGAAAGTAATAGGGTGGTTGTTGTGGGGGTCTTTAACTTTCCAGATATTGACTGGGAAAGCTATAGTTCGAGTACGTTAGATGGGTCAGTTTTTGTCCGATGTGTGCAGGAGGGTTTCCTAACACAATATGTAGACAGGCCAACAAGAGGTGAGGCCATACAGGATTTGGTTCTGGGTAACGAACCAGGCCAGGTGTTAGAATTGGAGGTAGGTGAGCACTTTGGGGACAGTGACCACAATTTGGTGACTTTTACTCTAGTGATGGAGAGGGATAAGTGTGCACTACAGGGCAAGAGTTATAGCTGGGGGCAGATAAATTGTGATGCGGTGAGGCATGACTTAGGATGCGTGGCTTGGAAAAGTAGGCTTCAAGGGAAGGGTGCAATCGATATGTGGAGCTTGTTCAAGGAGCAACTATCGAGTGTCCTTGATAAGTATGTACCTGTCAGGCAGGGAGGAAAGGGTCGTGTGAGGGAGCCATGGTTTACTAAGGAATTGGAATCCCTTGTTAAAGGGAAGAGGGCAGCCTATGTAAAGATGAGGCGTGAAGGTTCAATTGGGGCGATTGAGAGTTATAAGGTAGCCAGGAAGGATCTAAAGAGAGAGCTAAGAGCAGCAAAGAGGGGACATGAAAAGTCCTTGGTTGGTAGGATTAAAAGAATGACTAGGGTAGGAATAGGTCCAGTCGAGGATAGTAGTGGAAAGTTGCGTGTGGAGGCTGAAGAAATTGGAGAGACACTGAATGAATACTTTTCATCAGTATTCACTCAGGAACAGGACATTGTTGCCGATGTGAATATTGAGTCACAATTAATTAGAATGGATGGCTTTGAGATATGTAAGGAAGAGGTGTTGGAAATTCTGGAAAGGTGAAAATAGATAAGTCCCCTGGGCCTGATGGCATTTATCCAAGGATTCTCTGGGAAGCAAGGGAGGAGATTGCAGAGCCATTGGCCTTGATTTTTATGTCCTCGTTGTCTACAGGAATAGTGCCAGAAGACTGGAGGATAGCAAATGTGGTTCCCTTGTTCAAGAAGGGGAGTAGGGATAACCCTAGTAACTATAGGCCAGTGAGTCTTTCCTCTGTTGTGGGCAAAGTCTTAGAGAGAATTGTAAGGGATAGGATTTATGAACATCTGGATAGGAATGATGTGATCAAGGATAGTCAGCATGGTTTTATGAAGGGCAGGTCGTGCCTCACAAACTTTATTTAATTCTTTGAGAAGGTGATGAAGGAGGTGGACGAGGGTAAAGCGGTAGATGTGGTGTGTATGGATTTTAGTGAGGCATTTGATAAGGTTCCCCATGGTAGGCTACTGCAAAAAATACGGAGGTATGGCATTGAGAGTAAGCTGGTGGTTTGGATTAGGAATTGGCTGACTGGAAGAAGACACAGGGTAGTAGTTGATGGTAAAGTTTCACCTTGGAGTGCAGTTATCGGCGGTGTTCCGCAAGGATCTGTTTTGGGACCATTGCTGTTTGTCATTTTTTAAAATGACCTGGAGGAGGGGCTAGAAGGTTGGGTGAGCAAGTTTGCAGATGATACGAAAGTCGGTGGAGTTGTTGACAGTGAGGAAGGATGTGGCAGGTTACAGCGGGATATAGATAAGCTGCAGAGCTGGGCAGAAAAGTGGCAAATGGAGTTCAATGTAGCTAAGTGTGAAGTGATTCACTTTGGTAAGAGTAACAAGAAGATGGAGTACTGGGCTAATGGTCAGATACTTGGTAGTGTGGATGAGCAGAGGGATCTTGGTGTCCATGTACACAGATCTCTGAAAGTTGCCACACAGGTAAATAGTGCTGTGAAGAAGGCAGATGGCGTACTGGCTTTTATTGGTAGAGGAATTGAGTTCCGGAGTCCTGAGATCATGTTGCAGTTGTATAAGACTCTGGTGCGGCCACGTCTGGCGTATTGTGTGCAGTTTTGGTCGCCATACTATAGGAAGGATGTGGAGGCACTGGAACGGGTGCAGAGGAGGTTTACCAGGATGTTGCCTGGTATGGTAGGAAGATCGTATGAGGAAAGACTGAGGCACTTGGGGCTGTTTTCATTGGAGAAAAGAAGGTTTAGGGGTGACTTGATAGAGGTGTACAAGATGATTAGGGTTTTAGATAGGGTTGACCATGAGAACCTTTTTCCACGTATGGAGTCAGATATCACGAGGGGGCATAGCTTTAAATTAAGGGGTGGTAGGTATAGGACTGATGTTAGAGGTAGATTCTTTACTCAACGAGTCGTGAGTTCATGGAATGCCCTGCCAGTAACAGTGATGGACTCTCCCTCTTTATGGGCATTTAAACGGGCATTGGATAGGCATATGGAGGAAAGTGGGTTAGTGTAGGTTAGGTGGGCTTGGATTGGCACAACATCGAGGGCCGAAAGGCCTGTACTGCGCTGTATTTTTCTATGTTCTATGTTCTATATTCTATGTTCTATTACCCCAAGAACTAACCTGGGAAAAGGCTGTCCTGAAACCACCAGAACTGGATGGACCATTCCTCTGGCACCAAGAATAGGACCCAGGCAGGACACCAATCAGCTCAGGCATTGAGTGTGATGGTGCCAAACGTATCACCACCAACTCCATCAAACTGCGTGATGATTCTCTCAAAGGTCCACAAGAGTGAAGTCAATCAACCGACAACACATGCATCTTAAACAGGTAAATAGTAAAATTTGTGTTTGTATTTCTGTGAGTAATATAAATGCACACATCCTCTCTCAAATTTCTGCACATGTCTGTTTATGCACGTGAGTCTGTGTGTCTGTACCTGTCTGTGTGTTTCTGTCACTGTGTGTGTGTGTGTGTGTGTGTGTGTGTGTGTGTGTGTGTCTTTCAATGTATATCCATTTCAGATTATTGTGGGAATAAACTTTGGGTGGAATATTTTCACTTTCTTTGTGACGTGGACAAGGCAAGTCATGTGACAGAATCAGGTGACAAGTACAGCAAGGCCCGTCTAACCATCAAGATGGTCATACTCTTTCATGTTTTTGATAAGTGGTGTGTGGAAACTCTCACTGAGCAGCAGGGAGATGGGAATTGATGGGCATTAGTGACGGCTAAACACCACCTTGTTAGCAACCCAACTTGGCACATTATATTCAGCCGCACACCTTCCCAAACTCAACAAACTCAGCAAACAAGCTCAGTTTCTGAGAACATGCAACAAGGAAACCATCCACCAAACCTCATGGATGCAGCTCACCGCTTGGTCTGAAAGACCTTCATGTTGGAGGCCGGACACCAACATCTCAGGGCACAGTCCATGGGCATCGGTCACATGCTCCCCACATCCATGGACATTGATATCTAACACGTGCCTGCCTCAAAAAAAACCACGTCATATATCGATGCCACTTACAGGATGCTTCTACACTTCAATGCTGCCCCTTGGTGTGCACTGGCAACTCTCATTGTAACGCTGCAGCAAGGTCCCTGTACATTCAGGGCCTCAGACCCAGCTCATGGACTGGACCAGGCTGCATCCCCAGGCTCTCCACTTATTCTCAGAGCACTAACTCACTTGGAGTGACCTGGATGCTTAAACATCCCTCCTCCCATTGCTTTGGCTCACATTTTCTGCTCATTTTCTCTCTCAGCCAGGCTCATACACTGCTGTCTGACCTTGTCATTGAGCACAGACACAAAGCCAGGAAGCTTGTCAGAGTTGTCAGCAGGCCCCAGACAAGTCAAGGCAGAGAGCTCTCTCTCAGGGGTTTCCTGTGCAGTAAGTCAGGGGCAGCTTCCAGTCCCAGTCCAGGGCCTGCTCGGGGCAGTCAGAGTCAGGAGCCTCTCCTTACCATGGGAGATCTATCACATTTTATATAAACCCAGAAGATAAGGTCAGCTTGTAATGATGGCTGCACATTCTATACAGATATTTCTGATTTATCAAAGTCTACAGACTTCCTCCCACGCACTATCTCAAAGTACAAGATACATGTCACTCTCCTGTCACAAAATTTGACCCGTTTTTTTTAAAAGATGTTCCTTGGCTCAAGGAGACTCTGTCCTTGATTTTTTTCAGAGGGTTATTAAACTGGGTCGGGCTCAAATCAGTCTGGTTTGGCACAGAAATGAAAAGGATTTTGAGAGGCCTTTGGTTTATATGTCAACAGATGAGACTGCAGGCCAAAGTGGTCATGTTTTTGAAGTGACCTATATTAAGAAAGCTTTCTTGCTGAGCTGAGCAATTTGAGTTAAGTCTTGAACTTGTTGGAAGTTTAACAGGGAGCTGTATGGAACCTCTCTCTCTCCCTTTTCAGTCCTTCAAATTCAACCTGTAAGCACATGTTCCAGTTATTCTTGTTTTAAAGAGAGTTTGCTTCTTGGTTTGCTGTGTATATTCGGAACAGCATAATTAAGTCTCGTTGGATGGGCTGAATTCTGCAGGGGTTCTTCATTCTGTTCTTTATGTTTCATTGTCTAATTTGGTGAATAAATTTTTGTCAGTTTTAAAATCTAGTAGTCAACCTAGCTGTGTTACTCTGGGAAATTTTCACTGGACCCTTACCAAAACAAGTTACAAAGTTATGATCTGGGACTACATGCTTAAGAATGTTTCGAGTGGTCTGGCTGAGTCCATCACAGATTGGGGGCTCGTCCGGGATTTTAAACAGTGAGTGGTAGTTGGTAGTATCTTTATTTCGGGTGTTGGTTTGGTTGGGTAGACAAAGCTTGGGATAGGAATGGCTCTTTCAGTCATGGAAAGTGTTCCGGATGTTGAAGCGGTGACTTTGGAAGGTTTGCAAAAGGTGAATAAGAACAAGCTGGAGGAATGAGCAGACCAGCTGGGATTGGACCTGCCTGCTTCTGTGAGGAAAGGAGAGATAATTACAGCAATAGCTCAGCATTTAAACTTGCCTGAAAAAACATCAGCATCTATAGAGATGGCAAGAATTCAATTGCAAATGAAGCAGCTTGAGTTAGAAGTGAGAAATAAGGAAAGGGCAGCAGAAATGAATCAGTTTCAGTTATGATTAGAAGCAGAATAGAGGAGAAAAGAGAGTAGAGAGAGGGAGAAAGAGAGCTTTTGAACTTCAAAAACTGACACTTAAAAAGCAAAGTCAGCTTAAAAGGCTGGAGATAAAGGCTGATGGTAGGCTCAGTCAGGAAGTACTGCAAACTCGTGTGGAAGAGCAGAGAGTTAAAACAGCAAGGTTAACAGCTGAAGTGGGCTGATGATTATGAGCTGGTCCATAAAACATGGTTTGGCTTCCAGAATCAATTTCAATCCATGAGGCAAAGAAAAATCCTCACGTAGAAAGGGAAAAGTAGATCTCAATGAAGATCATAAGGATAACTTACCACCAGGTAAAAAAGAAACTCTTAATGGGGACAAAGAAGTTAAAACATTCCAGCATTTTCATTGTAATGAACTGGGCCACACGAAATCACAGTGTTGGTGGGCTAGGAGAAAACCAGACGTTGGAAAACCAGACAAGCCTGGGAAGTTTGTTGGACTGGTAACAATAAGCACAAGGGAAGTTAGACAACTGCCTCAGAATGTACAAGATGATCAGAGGTTGATGAAGGAGCAAGTGCCAGATCTGCTTAAAAAAGATACTTGCAAGGGTAAAGTTTATTCACATAGGCCAGGAGTAATAGGTAGGAAGGTTCCAACATTAAGGGACACAGGATCCTTTCAGTCTGTAATGCGGAAGGATGAGGAGATATGTAGTCCTGAAGGACTATTGCCAGAAAAAGTACTAGTAACACAAATTCATGGTGAGATAAAAAGTGCTCAGTTATGTAAAGTAAGGCCAGACAGTCCAGAGAAGAGAATTTGTGGTTGGAGCACTGGACAAACTCTCAGCTCCAGGAATACAATTTGCCCTTGAGAATGATATATCTAACTCACTGGTAGGTGTGCTGCCAGTCTCGCTGAAAAGCCATTGGTGACGCAGGCAACTGAAGACATGGAAAATATTTATCCAGGAAATTTCCCAGATTGTGTGGTCACAAGATCACAGAGGCACAAGCTGAAGCAGGACGGATCAAAAGGCACAGATAAGGAAGCTGGAATAGTGTTATCCAAAACTTGGTTTGATCAGATAATTCTACCACACAAAGAGCAAATAGGTAAGCATGCCAATATTTTTAGCTCTACTAAGCTGATTGAATTACCGTAGAAAGATGAGTTAAAACAGTTATATCAAAAGGCATTTACTGAGAAAGAAAATGAATGCATTCCTGTGTGTTATTACTTAGAAAATGATGTCTTAATGAGGAATTGGTGACCATCACACATTCAAGCAGTTGAGAAATGGGTAGAGATTCAGCAAATTGTTTTGGCAGTAGGTTATAGAAAGGAGAAGCTGTGAGTGGTGCATGAGCCAACACTTGGAGGTCATTTAGTGATGATGAAAAACAGGCTAAAATACAAAGACATTTTTAATGATGCTCTGTGGTACTTTTCCAGCACCACACTCTCAACTACAAAATGATGCTGCCATTTTACTACATTTCAGAGATCATTTGTTAGTATATTCTGGGTCATATCTGATTGACAAGCTAAGTTTTTTTTGTCTATCGATCTCTGGCTGGCTTAACAACAATAAAAGAGTGCTATTTTGCAACTTACGAGTGGTCTGACCATTTCTAAGTTTGGGTCACTACTGGGTCAGTGTACATGGTCAGTGACCCAGTACGGCTGTGTGACCCAGCAGTGAGTTCATAAAGCCGTGTGGCCCAGCAGAGACCACGCATGGCCATGTTACCCAGACGTAACCCCGCACAGCCCGGTGTGACCCAGCAGTGACCCTGCATGGGCATGTGACCCAGATGTAAGCCCGTACAGTCCGGTGTGAGTCAGCAGTGACCCTGCATGGACATGTGATCCAGCAGTGACCCCACACAGCCATGTGGCCCAACAGTGACCCCACACAGTCATGTGGCCCAGCAGTAACCCTGCACAACAGTGTGACCGAGCAGTGACACGGTAAAGTGCTGTGACACAGCAGTGACCCTACACAACCGTGTGACCCAGCACTGCCCCTTACAACCATGTGACCCAGCAGTGACCCCACACAACTGTGTGATGCAGCAGTGACCCCACGTGGCTGTGTCACCCAGCAGTGACCCTGCATGGCCATGTGACCCAGCAGTGACCCCACACGGACATGTCACCCAGCAGTAACCCCACACAGCCGTATGACCCAGCAGTGACTCCGAACAGCCGTGTGACCCAGCAGTGACCCCGCATGGCTATGTGACCCAACAATGACCCCTCAAGGCTGACTGCCTCTGCTGTTTTGAAACAAATTTCTTTGGACAGGAACTCCAAACAGTGAAATTCACAGCTGACCTTTGGAGAACCTTGTGTGGGGAAGCTCACACTGGGAGCAGAGAAGAGTCTGTTTTCAAAGTGCGACCTCAGTTTTCATTTTGTAAATCACAATCGTGAGTTGAATGTTTTCTTTTGATTTTATGTTTTATTGAGATCTATCTCTTGATTTATCTTAGCCTGTAGTTGTGTTTTAGAGCAGTCAGTCTCTACTATTTATCATTCCTGATGAAGGGCTTTTGCCCAAAACATCGATTTTACTGCTCCTCGGATGCTGCCTGAACTGCTGTGCTCTCCCAGCACCACTAATCCAAACTCTGTACTATTGTCTGGGTCTGTACATTGTTAAGCTGCAAAGGTGTCCTTTAGTGGAGTGATGTGCTTTTCCCGTCGGATGTGGGAGATTCGAGAGAGTTTGGCTAATGTGGTACCACTATCTAAGAAAGGTGGTAAGGAAAAGCCAGGAATCTAGAGACCAAGTGAAGTTGACATCAGCGGCAGACAAGTTGTTGGAGGGAATTCAAAGGGACAGGACTTACATGTATTTAGAAAGGCAATGGGTGATTCAGGATACTCAACATGGCTTTGTGCATGGGAACTCATGTCTCACTTGTGGGCGGCACGGTGGCACAGTGGTTAGCACTGCTGCCTCACAGCGCCTGAAGACCCGGGTATTCCCGACTCAGGCGACTGACTGTGTGGAGTTTGCACGTTCTCCCCGTGTCTGCGTGGGTTTCCTCCGGGTGCTCCGGTTTCCTCCCACAGTCCAAAGATGTGCGGGTCAGGTGAATTGGCCATGCTAAATTGCCCGTAGTGTTAGGTAAGGGGTAATGAAAGGGGTATGGGTGGGTTTCGCTTCGGCGGGTCGGTGTGGACTTGTTGGGCCGAAGGGCCTGTTTCCACACTGTAAGTCTAATCTAATCACTAACTTGATTGAGGTTTTGAGGAAGTGAGGAAGAGAGTTGATGAAGGCAGAGTGATGGCTGTGATCTACACGGAATTGAGTATGGCATTTGACAATGTTCTGCATATTAAACTGTTCAACACGTTTATCACACAAGGAATACAAGGAGAGCTTGCCATTTGGATACAAAACCGGCTTAATGGTCAGAGACCGAGGGTGTTAGAGCAGGTTTGCTTTCAGACCGGAAGCCTGTGACCAGTTGTGTGTCCCAAGGATCATTGCTGGCCCAGTGCTTTTTGTAGTGAATGCAAATGGTTTGGAGGTGAATGTAGGAGAAATGGTTTGAAATTTTGCAGGTGATACCAAAATTGGTTTTGGAAGAGACTAGTAAGAACAAAGGGACCTTGATCACATGGGCTGATGGACTGAGGAGTGACATTTATATCAATTTTAGATGCTGTATTTTGGATAGGCAAATCAAGGAAGGATTTATACTCTTAATGTAAGGTCCCGGGGAGTGTTGCTGAGTAAAGAGAACTTGTAGGTTGATAGTTCCTTGAAAGTGGAGTCCCAGATAGAGAGGATAGTGAAGAAGAAGTTTGGTACACTTGAATTTATTGGTCAGTGCATTGAGTGTAGAATTGGGAGGTTATGTGGCTATAAAGGATATTGGAAGACTGCTTTCAATTCTTCTCTCACCACAATGTGTAGGATGTTGTGAAACATGAAAGGGTTCAGAAAAGATTTATAATTATCTAGGCAGAGTTGGAGGCTTTGAGCTTTTGGGAGAGGCTGAAAAGGCTAGGGTTGTTTTCCCTGGAGTGTTTGAGGCTGACGGTGACCTGACAGATGTTCAGAAAATCATGAGGGGCATGGATAGGTTGAATAGGCATGGTCTTTTCCCCAGGTTAGGGAGTTAAGAACTAGAAGGGCATAGGTTTTAGGTGAAAGGGGAAAGATTTAAAAAGGATCAAAGGAACGACGCTTTCATGATGAGGGTTGTATGTGTATGGACTGAGCGGCCAGAGGAAGTGGTGATCACTGGTACAATAACAACATTTAAAAAGCATCTGGATGGTGTATGAATTGGAAGGGTTGAGAAGGATATGTGCCAAATGGGAAAAGATTAATTCAGGATATCTGATCAGCATGGATGAGTTGGACCAAAGGATCTGTTTCCATGCTGTACAGCTCTATGAGAGTCGATGACTCTGTGGGTGAGGGGCAAAGTGAGAAAGGCAAGGCAAGGCAGGGATGGTGTGAGCGTCCATGTAGAGAGCACTATGAGAGCGAGCAAGGAGCCCTGAGGTGGACCAGGCCCAATTGTTCTCCTTCAATCTTCTGGTGTAGCTGAAGATTGCATTGTGTAATATCTGTTAAAATTAAATGTGACTGTTTGTTCAAAGACTGCAAACTAATTTCACTCTCTCTGCAACTGCACAAAATCACAGGGGAGGTTTAGTTCCTTTACATAACGGATGAATGTCTGATGGTTCAGATCTGTCAACAACAATTGATATCATCACCTCTCTCAAAATGGAATTATCAACAATTGAACAGATAGCTTTCACTTACTACCATTTCCTCGCAATCTTCGGAGTTCCTGGTAAGAAGCTGAAGCAGGTTGTGTTATTTTTTTCAATCCCACTTTCACTCTGTTCTTTCCCCTGATATATCTCTCAGTGTATAAACCCTCCCTCTTTCTCTCCTCATGCTGG
This sequence comes from Hemiscyllium ocellatum, assembly GCF_020745735.1. Classification (NCBI taxonomy): domain Eukaryota; kingdom Metazoa; phylum Chordata; class Chondrichthyes; order Orectolobiformes; family Hemiscylliidae; genus Hemiscyllium; species Hemiscyllium ocellatum. The sequence goes on from NC_083410.1 coordinate 91,398,125, forward strand.
ATCCAGTTTCAGGTGTTCCTACAAGAAACAGCTCATGCTGTAATTTGTGAATTTTAGTTTAGTTCCATGAGGACATGAGGAATCTGTGACCTGACGTGTGCTAAATGGTCCTTGTCTGGGAGGAACAGGTACTTTCAGATTTCTGGATCCCAAAGCTATCTCCGACTGTATTTGTATTGCCATGTTGCAGGGACATGGGCCTGGATTTGATGTTGGTTAGTGGGATCTGGCAGGTTGATGGGATAGTGCCCGGTCCACATGCTCACACACCAGAACGATTATCACAGTGGGACCAAGAGCTGGTCACCCAAGTCACATGGTGCCAGGGCCCTCCTCAGTGAAGCACATGGTGAGGGCGGGTGTCCACTGGGAGAAGGGTCAGGCTGTGAACAGCAAGTCAGCTCCATTGTCATTATACAGGGCTGTGGGCATGAGCAGGCAGCTGAGGGAAAGTGGGATTGTGTAAATATCCTTCAGCTGTGGGGAGGCAGCACTGAGAGTGCAGAACCTTTATTGTTGTTGGAGCAGATTAGACCATGTACTTGTCTCCTGTGACAGGGCCACCTTTTACAAATCCATTTGCCAAGGTGGAGATGTCATCCACCCCGTCCCGGGCAGGCCCAAAGCCGAGGAGTGAGCTCTCACCTGTGTCTCAGTTATCGGGCAGAGTTGGCAGAGGTGGGCAGTAGATGTGGACAAGTCTGGTCAACGTGGTTGACGTGCTGCAAGAGGCTGGGTGAGAGAACGAGGACCAGTGGAGCTGTGGCCAAACTGACTCTGATGGAGGGGGAAGTGATGTTGCAGTTGGTCACTCACCTGGAGACCCACTGGGAGGCTGGAGGCTGAGGGTCAGGAAGTGGCAGGAGGGTGTACACGACGTGAGATTCAGAGGGAGTAAGCTTACTCCAGGAAGGAAGGGCAGAAGAAGGGAGATGTTGTCACCATTGGCAGAGGGAGAATGTTGGCATCGCCTCTGAAATGGAGATGTTTGTGAATCTGTTCAACTGATTTCACAGAGAGGGCATGTGTCCTCTTAAATGATCACAGATGAAGATGTCATCATCATTAATCTCTTTTTAATAACACATTAACAGTTGGTCCCTATAACCGGTCCTCAGTGAGCAGCATTGCCCACTGAGGGGGAACAGGGAGCTACACAAGCTTTGGGCTTGTGTCTGATGAAGCATCACATCTTGATGGGTCTGTGCACATCTGCTGAGGGGTAGGGGGTGGGGGTGGTCAAAAGCCCATCCCAAGCTCTGGTGAGGCTGATCATGCAGCCCTCAGACACTGACAGCAATGGTGGAAGCTGACGAGATGCTGTGCCCCAGTTTGATGGTGATGAGCCTCTGGAGCTGTCTGTTGTGTGACAGATACTTGATGTGCAATTGGCTGAGCTTCAGAAGGGCTTGTACAACATCAAATGGACAGTGGAGGAGACGATCCAGGCCAGGAACACAGTGATCACATTTCACAGGAGCATGCAGTGTCCCCAGTTGGGAAGTTGCCAATACACTGATTCCAAATAAGCACCTCAAGCAGGTGCTGTGGGATATACATTCTGATTTGCAACAGGGTTATGGTGGGTGTTAGAGTTAGTGTTAGGGTTAGGTCTAAGGTTGGGGCTCGGTTTCTGTCTCGAATTTGTGTGAGAGTTAGGGTTAGGTCTCGGGTTACAGTTTGGATTAGGTTCAGGTTAAGGGTTTGTGTTATAGTTGGCATTGGTGTTAGGATAGGAGTGGGTATATGGTTAGGCCCAGGGTTAGTGTTGTGGTTAGGATTAGGCTTAAGTCCATGGTTTGAGTTATGATTCGGATTAGTGTTAGGGTCAAGGCAGTGTTCGGGTTATAGTTAGGTTTAGGTTTAGTGTTTTGCTTTGGATTAGATTTAGGTCAATGATTAGGGCTGTGTTTAGAATTAGGATTAAATTTAGGCTCTAATTAGGATTGGGGTCAGGGTTAGCTTCAGGGTTGAATTTGAGGGTTGAATTAGGTTACAGTTTTGTGTTAGGAACAGGTTATGGTTATGGTAAGGATTAGGGTTTGGGCTGGATTTGTTTTGGGCTATGTCTTGGGCCAGGTCTAGGGTTCAGGTTAGTGTTAGGGCAATCCATTGCATATTCACAGAGATCAAAGTGTGAGGGGATTAGGCTTTGGGTTCGGGTTCAGGTCAGGTTTCAGGTTTCTGTTGGGTTTTGCTTCAGGGTTATGGCTCAGATTAGGGTCATTCATTGTGTTGGCACTAAGCTCAAGAAGCAAGAGACATGAGGATGGAGCTATCCAAAGTCATTATAAGGTCATTAGTCCTCTGCCTGGAAAGTATGGAGGGCCAAGTGAGCCTCAGAGTGGGACATGGGGAGGAGCAGTCACCATCGGGAAGTACCTGTCAGGGCACTCCTGATGGGGACAGTTACTCCTCTAACCTCTGCCACTCACACCAGTGCTTCAGACAGCCATGGTGATGAAGGAGATTCCTGACACTGGTCAGGACAGTCTCACGATGTCAGGTCTAGACAGACTCCACCAAACAGAGGACCACCCCCAAGGCCATTCCAGACAAAGGGATATTAGAGTCAGCCGCCTGCCTCCAGGACCACTGGCAGCACATGGGGAAGGCTACTGTGCAGCAGGCAGGAACAATGTAAGAAATCACACTGAGTCCATATGGGACAACACAGGGAATAATTTATGATGTCTTTACAGGAATGGTATTGCTGATAACCTTCATTAAATACATCCACATGAGGATGGATGTGCAGTTACTGTTTTACTCATTTGGATGGTCTTATGGATGGATATTAACTTGAGGTTTTACTGACCAGGGCTTGTTGATGGTGTGTGTCCCAGCATTCTTTTCAGTATCTGCCTTTTCTGTGACACTGGTCAGAGCTTGAGGTGACATTGTGTAGTTCAGCAAGATGTTAATCCTTTTGATAGATCATCTTGTTGCTTGCGTGAATCCTATTGCAATGCCACTCAACATGTGATCTCATGTGTCTCACTGGGGTCATGAGCCATCTCTTCAATACACAGCCCTTCCCTCCCAGAATCTATCACTCCAATGGTTGCCCACGATGGAACTGAGGGGTGTTGAAGGTTGTATGGGTCATGACCCCTCCATGGAATACACACACATACCTGGAGAAGCCTTTGTTGATAATTGCTGACTAATTGGACCCTTCGGCAGTGAGCCCCTTTAATATTTACAAATGTCCCTGGTTGTCTCACTGAAACCTCAGCAGCAACATGATTGTAATCGATGACACATTCCAGTTTTGAGAATCCAGCAAGATTCCTGAATCCTGTGGCCATCTTCCTGCCTGGTGAACCTCATCTGTAGTGAAAGTGATGTCGGTGTGAGCACATCAACCCCTTGACAGTGTCCCCATCTTGAGCCAGTGTTGTACAGGAGATTACAGCCCACTGTAAAGATCTCAGTCTAATGCTTACAAAGAGCTGGAGGCATGAGAGCTCAGTGCCACAAGTGATCATTAAAACTCAGAACTCTGAATACCCAGTCACACTGATGTGTCACAAAGAGACATCACTGACTCCCTGGAGAGACACACTCTGTGCAGACGCTTGGACTCCAGAGGCTGCAGATAGTTTGCCCTCTGTCTGTAAACTCAAGGCACTGATTGGACATTCTCCTTTCCGGCTGCAGTTATTCTCAATGGCTTTCTTACACAGAACGAGGTCCATGATGTCCCTGTTATACAGAGCCCACCTGCCCCTGGCTATCTGCCCTCTTGAACGTTCTTGCCTTGACCTCCTCCCCATTTTATAATCCCCGTGGGGACAGCTGCCTCTCGGGTCCTGTTTGAGTCTCAGACTTAAGAACAGCCCTACCTGAGGCCACAAGCCCCCCCTCTCTTCTGGTATGTTTTCCTCATGTACTAAATGACCAACAAAATGTTGTCAAAATAATATCGAACTCAATACTTGAACCTTCATGGGGAAAATCAGTGATTCTTTCCAGCCTCCCAGCTTGCAAAGAGTTTGATGGATTTTTATCCGTCTCAGTGCCCTGGCATAACATTGCTGGAAAACCCTCTCCTCATTCTGTTATTGTCTGTGCAACCTCTGTAATGGAGAATGGATCCCATACAATTGTGGTCAATTGGGCTCACAATGAGCTTCAGTGTGTTTAACTTAATCAACATTTAAAGGAGGCAGCCCCTCCCACCCCCTCCCCACCCTTTTGTTGAATTATAGACAGGCATCAGGCAATGTGGTGGGGGTTACACACACTTAATCCATCTCTGTAAATGGATTCTAGTTTGAGAAAGAAATTTGCTTCATTCCAATCTGTGCAATATTTCTACATATTTGTGAGTTTGCCTGATGGGAAATCTCATTAAATACATGATGAACAGAATAATATCACGATATTTATTGTAAGATGACGTCAGTGGGAAGAAACGTGTGCGGTATGAAATTCAATGTAGATCTATTGGGTCAAATGACCAGGATACATGGCATAATTTCCAAACAATGTTGTGTTATTAACCTGGGGATTCTGCTTTTTTATTTCTAGCTAACCTCCTGACAATTGTCCTTCTAATTCGTGGAGGCTGTGGTCTATCCAAAGGTATCTCTCTTTATTTGGTGGGTATGACAGTAGCTGATCTCCTGGTCATTATTTCCAATGTGATAATCTACTATATGCTTTACTACTATTTCCCATTTTCATTTCTACACTTCACCTCAATAAGGAGTATCAATGAGGTGATCAACTACACAGCTGTTGACTTTTCTGTTTGGCTCACGGTCGCTTTCACTGTCGATCACTTTGTCCTCATTTGTCGCCAGAGGTCGAGGTCAAAGTATTGTAGGGAGGAAACTGCAGCTGTGGTGATAGTGACTGTGTGTGTTGTGTTCTCACTCAAAAATATTCCCTTGTATTTTGCTTTTGAGCCAATCTATATAATTAACAATGTGGAGTGGGGCGCTCATTTCAAAACGGACTACTTTATCTTGCCAGGATGGGTCACTTTTGACTGGCTTGACACAATTTTAAACCCACTATTGCCATTCTTTCTCATTTTACTGCTCAACGCACTTACAGTTCGACACATTGTGATGGCGAATCGAACCCGCAGAGCACTGCAAGGTCAACGCAACACCCAGAACAGCGACGATCCAGAGATGCAGAGCCGAAGGAAATCCATCACTTTACTGTTCGCCATTTCTGGCACTTTCATCGTGCTGTGGATGCCATACACTATGTTTTTCCTGATTTCGAGAATTACAGATACGTTTTATGAGCCAGATCATTATACTCATCCCTTACTTATTGCAAAGTATACTGGAGAAATGTTTCAACTACTGAGCTCCTGTACAAACACATTGATTTATGCATTGGCTCAGACTAAATTCAGAGAAAATTTGAGAAATGCGATAATGTATCCATTTCTTGCAATTATTCAATGTATCAAATATTCTTTTAAATCGTGACTGCAAACAAAGTTGCCAAACATTCACATCAATCTACTGAATACAATTCTGTTCACATATGTCTATACTAATTTCAAGAAACAGTCTTGGTTCTGTGGTGATATTCTCACAGGGTCATGTGATCAAGCACATGACTGAGGCTGACAGAATTCCACTTCAGATGAGCTGGTAACACAACACCAGTCCATGCTCCTCATTGGGTGTAACATTTCCCACAGCCCTCCTTTGCGGACAAGCAGTGAAGTCATCCATGGTCTTCTGGCAGCACCTCACACTTACTCAAATAAACTCCAAATGCCATTTCTTCACCCACATGGGCAACTGATCTATAAATTGCTATATCTTTTGGCAACCTCCTACACAATGAACAATTCCAGTGACCTATGTATCATCTGCAGCCAACTGTCCCACTCATCTACATTCTCATCCAAGTCAGTTGTACACATCACAAACAGCAGAGATCCCAGTTTGGAAGCTTACGGATACCACTGGTCATGGATCTCCAGTTAGAACAATACTCTTCCGTCACTCCCCTCTGCCTTCTATGAGCCAGCCAATTCTGAATCCATGCAACCAGGTCACGATGGATCCCACCTATCTTCATCTTATGGATGAGCCTGTCTTGAGGGACCTTGTCAAAACCCTTACTAAAACCATGTAGACAACATCCACTGCTTTAACCTCATCGATCATCTTCATCACCTCCTTGAGAAATTCAATAATATTAGTTAGATATGACATGTCTCGCAAAAAGCCATGCTGACTATTCCTAATTAGGTCATGTTTTTCCAAATCGTAACACTAAGAATTCTCTACAATAGCTTCCAAAGTACTGATGTGAATTTCACCTGTCTCTAGTTTCCTGGATTACCCCTATTTCTCTTCACGAACGGAAGAACACCATTAGTTACTCGCCAGTCCCTAAGACCACTCCAGTGGTTAATGAAGATACAAAGATCTTGGTCAAGGCCCCAACAATTTCCTCTCTTGTCTCTCCCAGTACTCTGGGCTAGTTACCATTGGGCCCTGCGAATGTATCCACAAAATTTATTTTCAAAAGACCCAACAAGATTTATTTCTTGAACTCAAAATGCCTGAGGATATTAATGTGCTCCACACAAATCTCACTATCCTCCATATCCCTCTTCTGGATGAATACCAACACAAAGCCCTGATGTAGGACCTCACCCATATCCTCTGCCTCCAAACACAACTTCATTCCTTTACTGTATCCTTGAGTGGTCCTACCTTCTCCCTGGTTATCCTCTTGTTTTTAATATCGGTACAGAATGCCTTGGGATTCTCTTTAGCCCTACTTGCCAAGGTCACTTCATGGCCCCGTCTTGTTCTCCTAATTCCCTGCCTGAGTTCTTTCCTGCTTTCTGTATTTCCTTCATGATCCCTGTTTAATTTTAGCTTCTTTAACCTTACATATGCTTCTTGTTTTCCCTTTGACAAAATTCACCAACTCACTCATTATCCAAGGGTCCACATTAATAACGCTGCTGGAGCTATCCCTGTAGTTGCATGAGGAGTGCTCGCATAATCAGACAGGAACTGCGACAGTTTGGTCTCTAGTGAAGCTGTAGGCTGTTCCTTTAAGCCTACTTTCAAAGTTTGGACTGATGTCTCTGACAGACCATTGGATAATGGATGGTCTGGAACTGTCCTGAACTGTTGAATACCATTTGACTTGAGGAAATACTCAGATTCTGTGCTGGGAAATGATGGCCCATTTTCTGTGACCAACACTTCCAGGACTGTGTGTATTATAAAAACTGCACACAGTTATTCAATTGGCAGCTCTGTGTTGGAGGAATGAACTTGTTGCTTATCGAACCACTTTGAGTGACCGTCCACAATGACGCAGAACACTGAGTCCAGGAAAGGACCAGCATTGTCCACATGTAACCGAGTCCAGGGTTTACCCAACCATTCCCTCTCAGGGCACTGCACCGCCAATGCATGGGAAATATTTTAAATGGAGCTGGGTAGCAGAAAGTGAACTGATAATGCTGTAGCTTTAAGAGGTTATTTTGTTCTGTTTTTTATTTGAGTACAAGTTTTAAGGTCGACGTGATTAGAAGTCTACCAGACCACTCGAGAAAACAGATTGCGAGGCCTTGGTTTAATTTTTAGAAGTTGGAACAATAACAGCAGCCTGGATGGGTGTGGTCAAATTCCCACAGAACAAGAATCTTTAGCTTAGTTTTCAGCAGTTGCTTTTGGGTCTTGAAGAAGTGGCGGCTATTTTTTCCCCTCTCTTGGTTACAGTCAAGGTTACAGGCCCTTCGGCCCAACGAGTCCACACCGACCCGCCGAAACACAACCCACCCATACCCCTACATATACCCCTTACCTAACACTAGGGGCAATTTAGCATGGCCCATTGACCTGACCCGCACATCTTTGGACTGTGGGAGGAAACCGGAGCACCCAGAGGAAACCCACGCAGACACGGGGAGAACGTGCAAACTCCACACAGTCAGTCGCCTGAGGCGGGAATTGAACCCAGGTCCCTGGCGCTGTGAGGCAGCAGTGCTAACCACTGTGCCACCGTGCCGACTCTTGTGAGACAATCTGTGGACTGAATTTGCCTTTTCCAAGAGTGAGTTTATGGCATGTTCCTGTATTGGAACATTTAATTAGTAATACTTACTGTATCTATTATTCTGTTAAGGTTTCAAATGGAGTTAAATTATTCCAATTCCCCAAACAAACTGGGGGCTCTTGTCAGGATCAAAATCTCTAATTCCAGTCTGGGTTTAGGATTATTAAACTCAAAGGTAGTGAGTGGTAAGTGCTCGTGAGTTTTATTTTGGTTGAATTTGGTTGGAGTAAACAAGGTATACCTTGTGTCATTAAGGCTCTTTCAGTCACTAACAGTTTCCTGGGGGTGAAAGAGCTAAAAAGCTGCACCAGGATGTACAGCCTGGCCAGGGGTTGGATGAGATGAAAGTGACAGAACTCGTTAAAGGATTTACTTGTGAGGGTAAGGTTTACTCATGTATGCCAGGAGGAGCAGGTAAAGAAATTACAATTTCAAGCAATATGGAAACAAATCAATCTTTGATGGTGAGAGATGAGGAGGTATGTAATTCAGAAGCAGTATTACCAGAAAAGATGGTAACTTGTGGAAGTCATTGTGAGTAGAGCAGTGTTCTGTTATATAGAGTGAGGTTGGAATGTCCAGTGAAAAGTGAAGAAGTGGTGGTAAGCATAATAGAGAAATTCTTGGTGACGAATTCAGTTTATCCTTGGTAATGATATAATTGGATCACAAGTGGGAGTGAAGCCAACTGTGGTTAAAAAGCCAGTTGAAAACCAGGCAACTGAGGTATAACAGGAAGTACATTGTGGCGTTATTCCTGACTGTGTGATAACAAGGTCACAAAAGCACAGGTTGTAGCAGGAGGAGAAATCCACGAATAAAAATAAGGAAGTTGATTTTCCTTTGTCAGAAATGATGTTGATCAAATGGTTGAGAAAAAAACCCAAGAATAGTTGAGGACAAAGTGGATATTCTTAGTTCAGAGAAATTAACTGACTTACAACAGAAAGATGAAAAACTAAAGCAGTGCAGAAAAGAAGAATCTGAGTGTGTCCCTATGTGTCACTCATATAAATGAAGTCTTGATGAGGAAAAGGAGACCATCACACATTCAGGTGGATGAGAAATGGGCAGAAGTTCATCAAATTGTTTCAGTGGTGTTTAGAAAGGAGCTCTTCCAGTTAGCACATGAATTCCCAGTAGGAGGTCATCTAGGAGTAAGAAAGCCAAAAGCCAAAATACAAAAATATTTTTCTTGGCCTGGACTGCATGAGGATATGGTTGAATTTTGTTGGACATGTCAAACATGTCAGGTAATTGGGAAACCTCAGACAGTGATCAAACTAGCACCTTTAATACCCATCCTCACACTTGAAGAATCTTTTACACATGACATAACTGATTGTGTAGGGCCCTACCTCAAACAAAAAGTGGGGTTCAGTGTTTGTTGACCATAACAGATGTTTCCACTAGATTTCCAGAGTCTGTTCCATTATACTGTATCACAGCTAAAAGGATTGACGAAGATTGATTCAAACTGTTTACTAGATAGGGGCTACCTAAAAAAATTCAGTTGGATGAAGAATCAATTTTTACATCAATGTTATTCAAGCAAGTTATGGATAATTTAGAAACAAAACAATTCAAATCCACTGAATACCATCCAGAATCATAGGATGTCAGCATATAAACACCATGTTGAGGGCTGATAGTTAAAACTGTCCAGGGGATTAGAATAAAGGAATTCTATTTTTACCATTTACAATTAGGGATGCACACAATAAATTCTCTACATTCATTCCATTTGAAAGAGCTTTTTGGCCAGGTGGTGAGAGGTCCCTGAATGAATTCCTAAGGCAGTGGTGACTGGTTCCCTTCCAGTGGAAAATTGAAATGGCCTGAAAGCATTATTACAAACACATGGGAAGATATGTGGGAATAAGCTGGGAAGTGCCAATCTGATTATGCTTGATGTAGATAGAGGGAATGCTGTTCCCATTGAGCAACATCCAAATAGGCTTAATCCTCTAAAGTTGGGACAGTTTCAAAAAGAGATTGAATGAAGGCTCAGAGACTATATAAGTTGAGTGAGTAACAGTGAATGCAGATCACCCATAGCAATGGTGCCAAAACCAGATAGCACCCATTGATTATGGGTGGACTATCACCAAGTCAAAATCTGATTCATATCCTATTCCATGTTTGGAAGACTGTAGTGAGAATGTGTGACAAGCAACTTATATGTCTAAGGTGGACTTACACAGAAGACACAGGCAGGTACCTTTATCAGAATGAGTGAAGGAAATTTCAGCTGTCATGATGCCAAAAGAATTTTTTTCAGTTTAAAGACATGAAAAACCCAGCAGCCACATTTCAAAGGCTAACCAATAAAGACACTTTCTGATCACCCAATTATGTCAATGGTCTGGTGATTTTTATTCATTCATGGAAAGAACATTCGGAGGATCTATTGGAATTGCTCAAATTCCTTCAGGAGTCAGGTGATCAATCGCATTAAGAGTGAGTTCACAAAAGCCCATGTCACAGTCCTGGGCCTTGTTATTGGACATGGACAGATGGCCCCATGGGATGTGAAAACAAAGGTTATTGGGGATATTGCCGTACCATTGATACAGTGGGAAGTCCTATATTCCTGGGGCTGAGTGGTTTTTATCAGAAGTTCTTGTTGAAGTTTAGCAATGTGTTTGCTCTGATGACTGACTTATTGAAGAAGGACAGGAATCTTCAGTGAATGGAGAACTGTCAGAAAACAGTTGACAGCCTGAGAGCTGTGTTAACCACTGCCCCAGTGTTAGCCACACCGAATTACACAAAGCCATTCAAAGTGGCTATTGATGTGAGTGATGTGGGTGTCAGTGCTGTTCACTTGTGAGAAGATGCTGAGAACATCTATTGGGTATTTTTCCAAAAAAAATGAATAATGATCAGCAGAAAGATTCCACATCTGAAAAGGAGAATTTGAGCTTGGTGCTGGCATAGCAACATTTCAACATTTATATTGTCAGGAATGTTTCTGAGACAATTGTACACACTGATCATAATCCATTAAAGGTTTTGGGAAATTGCAATAATAAAAATTCCAGACTATTTTGGTGGAGTTTATTATTGCAGCCATTCAATGTGAAGATCCTCCACGTGGCAGGATGAGAAAATATAATTGCCAAAGTGTTGTTATCACTTTGTTGAAGGGGAAAGGTGGTGTTTGTTGGTGGGATCAAGCAGTCTAAAACATTTGTTAATAGTGCGTGTTCACATGCTTAGAGTCAACGTAATGCATACATTTTGTAGGGTATCAGTAGTGTATAATGAGAGGTTTTTAAAAATGAAGTCATCTTGGTGTATTGATGGCTTATTTATGTCAAGGGGACCAGGTGTGTCAACGGTGTGGCTTTGAAAGGTATATTTTGTCCTTATTTTTTATTGAAGAAAAGTTGAGACAAAGGTGCTGGGAAATCTGTTCTAAAGGCAATAAAGTAAATAAATTTTGAGACATCCTTTTTTATAAAATTGGAAAAATAGCAGCAGGCTGAATGGGTGGGGTCAGGTTCCCACAATACCAGGATTTTAGTTTTACCTTTCTGCAGTTGTTGGAGTCTTGAAGCTGGGTGTGGAAGCTCTTATTCCTCTCTCTGTTACAGCTAGAAATTGTACACGATTGGATGTGAGACGAACTGTTTTCCTGAATACACCTTTGCCAAGGGGGAGTTTATGGAATGTTGATGTATTGGAACAGTTACTTAATAGCTAATATATCCATCATTTTTAAGCGTTTTGGTACAGGTACAATTAAGCCAATTCTTTTATTTTTACTTTGTCTGTATTTTAACTGTTGTGCAAAAGTAAAGTGTGTTTTGCTTAATATTAATTAGTTTAACCAATCAAATTGCATTTGGAATGCAACACCTTCCACTTACATCTAAAAGAAGAAAATAGTTCAGGTCGAGACGATTTTCTCAGCGTACCTTGAGGGGTTTTGCTCTGGTCTGTAATACAAGACAGAAAGGTACTGCTGGGGATATGATAAACAGACCCCTGCAGGAAGGGATGAAGTCTGTATCCAAGACTAAACCACTAGGTAAGGCCAGAGACTTCCAAAGTAATAAAATGACAAATCTAAAGGCCCTGTATTTGAATGTGCAGAGCATTCGGTATGAGACAGATGAACTGAGGACAGGAATAGAAATAAATAAATAAAATCTGAAAGCCATTACTGAATCACAGCTGCAGGATGACACAGACTGGGACCTGAATATTGAAAGATATGGGATATTTAGGAGGAACAGGAAGTTGGGAAATTTGGATGTGGTCAGGTGGACAGTTAATTAATGACAGTGTTATCACAGCAGAGAGAGATGACCTTAGTTTCAAAAACCAGAAAGTAAAAGTGGTTTGAGGAGAGGCAAGAAATGATAAAGGTCACAAGACACTTGTGGGAATGGTGTACAGGTCCCGAACAATAACCACATGTGAGGGTGGTGTATAAAAGGAGAAACAATGGGCACCTTGTCAGAAAGGTGCAGTGGTAGTAAGGCAAGGTGGCAATCTACAGATAGACTGGAAAATCAGAAGGCGAGAGAAAGTATGTCTCAGTCACAGCTATCACAATGTGACTTAAAGTTGAGGGAAAAGGGAATGAGTCAAAGGCAAGTATTTTAAACTGAATTAAGAGCAATTAAGTGGGCATGGAAGCAAGGCTAGCTAAAGTCATTTAAAAAATCACACAACATCAACTAAATTTGAAGTTGAACTGCTATAAATGAAATAGCAGGAGATTTTTGCAACATAAAAATTGGGTGTTGCATATCTTTGACCCGTGTGATACAATGTGGCTGTTTGAAGAAGTGAGGGCGGTATTTGAGACGAAGTGATACAATAATGTTGAGTTGAAGAAATACTGCATGATAACGGTCTTCTGACTGGATAAGGTGAAGAGTGCTAACAATCTATTAGAGAATGCAGGGCAGCAACTGAAGTGAGAATCTTCCAGAGCTTGCAGACAGAATGTCTCCATCTCACTATCTCTCTTTCCTTTTTTCAGTGTTGGAAAAGTTGTCAAAAAAGGTTAAAATTAAAACAAAACAAAACAAAAAATGTTGAAGATTAATCTGATCAAACATTGAATGAAAGAATCACTGTCACCTGACTAAAATGGGATGTAATTGTTGTTAAAATTAAAAACTCTATGAGAGAATGGCTTTCCACTTTATGATCTGGACTTCTGATCTATTGCATTTTGCTTGCCCTGTCGATGACCTTTTCGCACCCACATTATTCAAGTTTAACCATTTCTCTTCTGTCTGCCTTTATCACGATTGAGTGCGTATATTTGATGTTTTAAAGGATGTAGTTTAAATGCAGAGTAGTTGATTATTAATCTTTTGTTTTTCTCTGTTTTTATTAAAGTTGTGTGTCACAATAAATGAGCTATTTTCTGTTAATGACAAAACCCGGCTGGAATTGCTTTTGTCGGGAGTGGCAGTCAGTCAGGCAAATCATTGCTCACCAAATTTTGGCCTCATCAGGATTTCATAAATTTCTACACTTTGCAACAACTTGTGTAAGAGTGAGACACAATTATCAGCACTCTCTTCGCAACTGAGTTGTGACAACTTGAAGTGTCAAATTATGAAAGGGGGAGGTTAGCAGAAATTCAGTGGCAGATGTGTAATGGGATACTTCAGAATATACATAATAGGCACAATCCAACAAGAGAGACTGAGGGTAACTCAAACAGGTTAAGGTATTACTAACTGAAAGAAAAAAGCATATCATTGCACAAAGATGGGAACCAGCTCAGAGGACTGCACGGAATATTAAAAAGAGCACAGTACGACGGAGAGATTAATGAGTAGGGAAAAGTTAGAGTATAACAGAAACATTGCTAAAAATATAAAAACAGATAGTAAGTCTTTATATAGATATTTTAAAATCAAGAGTTATCAAAATGAAAGTTTGTCCCACAGAAGAGGAATCTCAGCAGGTAAGGAGAAGGCAGATGAATTGAACAGGTATTTTACATCAGAGTTCAATAGAGATGATACAATTAACACGACTAAATATAGTTGCAGTCGGGACACTAAAAGGAAGGAAGAACTCAAGAAAGGTGAAAGCACCAGAAACGCGTCACTGAGCAAATGTTTGGAACTCTGGGTTCAGAAATCCCTGCGTTCTGATGAACCGCATTCTCAAGTCTGAAAATAAATTGCCCGTGAGACATTTTATGCTAAATCATTCAAAATCACCGAGACTCTGGGAAGGTTCCATGAGATTAGAAGAGAGCAAATGTAATACCATTATTTATAAAGGGAAGGAGATTGTAAGAAACTACAGGGATATCAGACCCACATCTGTCATAGGAAAATGTTAGAATCTATTATTAAACATTTGACAGCAGTGCGCTTGGAGAAATCATGTTAATCAGGCAGGGTCAACATGGTTTTGTGTAAAAGGACATTGTGTTTCCCCAATATATTGCAGTTCTTTGAAGAAGCACCATGTACTATAGATAAAGGGGGATGTCCTATGTCTAGATTTTCAGAAGGTACTTGAGGAAGTGCCATGTCAAAGGCAATTGAGCAAAACAAAGCTTTATAGTGCAAGAAGCAATGTATTGACATGGACAATAGATTAGTGAAATAACATGAAGTAGATAGTCAGCATAAATGGATCATTTTCTGGGTAGCAAGAGGTAATGAGTGGTGTGCCACAGGGATCAGTGCAGGTGCTGCAACTGTTTAAAATGCAGCAATAGGGACGATGCAGTGAATGAGGGAATGGTAGCTACATTTGCTGATGGCACAATGCAGGATTGGAATGTAATTTGTGAAGAGGACATAGGGAGACTAAAAAGGAATATAAATAGGTGAGCGTATTCCTTAAAACCTGGCACTGCAGAAGTATTTTGAACAACACTGTCCTATTAGTATTTCGAATGACCTTTTGGTCTACAGGGACTGGCGTCCCCTTCAGGACATTCAACAGAAGATGTACTCAAAGACATCTCGTTATTTCCAAGTACTGGGAGAGAGCACAGCAACAGGAATAATGACCAAAAATGCCCTGGTGCTGCAAGACAGTGATCTCCAACTGCACTGTCTGTGCCATTCATGGACAGGAGAGGAAAGAACACCTTTGACCCTGCTTTTTTTTCCAGAAAACAATGGGAACTTCTCGGCATTGATCTCTCTCAGGGTCAGAGACTGATCTTCCTCGTTGTCATGGCTTATTATTTCTGACACATACAACTACACAAGCTGAATCGACTTTTCTTATGGACTGTGTTCGCCTCTTTAAAAATCATGTGCGGGATTCCAGATGTAGTCATCTTTAACAATGGACCACAAAGCCACAATTTGTCAATCAGCCTTTTGTCATCCCTCACCATGGTAACACACTGGAAATCAAGTCCTGCTATCCTGGAGTTTTCACAAATATTGAGGTTTTAAACAGAAATATACAAAATCTCGAAACCACCTGATTTTCAGATGCAGGTTGATAGAAGTCATGGACCAGGTTACATCACTGAACAGGAAATCATTATTTATTACAATTCATTAGAGTCTGGCTGCAGGGAAACAATTCAAGTAAATTCAGTAAACTCTGCAAATTAAACTCTGATCCTTTGTAAACTTAGATATGAACAGACAGTCAATCATAAACAGAGCAAAATAATTAAGTGGGCTGATGAAAAACTGGGCAAAGTTCTGTAGTTTTAGTTCCCAAGATCTGTTGGGTTGGCTGATATTTCTCCTCCACCTTCCTTTCCCTGAATGTTTCCACTGGTTTGGAAGAGGCACAAGGTGGCTGGTTCACTGCTGAAAATTCTCTAACACAAGCAGTTCAAAGGCACAACTTGCAGCATCTGCTTCAAGGAAAGGTCAGCTGGTTTTCTTCAGATTTAAAGTGGCTTCTTGCAGAGAACTGACAGAGAGTGAGGTTTGGGCTGTTGCAGATCTGCTGATGTCTCTTCTGGTCTGACAGACTTCTCTCTCCCTTACCCACAACTGAGCTGTCCACCTCCCTGACAACCAATCACATCGTTGTCGGCAGGCAGAGGATCGTTGTCATCGATGAATGGTCCTTTGTCGAAAACCTCATCAGTTTCTCTTGTCAACAACCCCTCAGTTCCAATTTGTCAGCACACTGTTGGAACACACAGCTAGATAAACAGTGTTCACAAAAGGTGTCCAATGGTTTCCTTTTAAAATATTTGGTCCTTCTAAGGCCCTGGATTTATGCCGGTAAGGCAGGACAGGGTGTCATGAGGCTTTAGCTCTGGCTGAGGGGACAAAGCACAAAATGGCAACACAAGGCAGAGCTGTCAGCATCCAAGTAAGTTCAGTGAGTGCTGAGAGAGCAGGTGAACAGCCCTGAGATACAGCCTGGGCCAGTCCCTGAGCTTGTTCGTGTGTACAATTACAACAACATCCCAATGAAAGGTGCCAGTGCAATACAAATTGCAGTATGGAAGTGCAGAGCCATACAGCCTGTGAATTGGAGAGGGACCATAATGATGCAGCGAGGCTGAAATGTGTTTCATTCCAAGGTGCATGGATATAGGGTGTGTGCAGACACTGCCCATGGAATGTACCTTGAGATGTTGGCGCCGAATGTCCACGATGGAGCAGTGAGGTAGAGTCACCAGGCACCTGCTCTGACTTTCATGTCAGGCCTTTTTGGTTTCCAGTTTCTGTCCAGCAGGTGGGAGAAGAGAAATTGCAAACCATTGAGGTGAAATTAAATAATAATGAGGGTGATAATGAATGATCATCCATACAAATTGATCTTTCACTGCTCATTGGTGAGAACCCCTTCTCAATGTTCAACATTTAATTGGAAAATGGGAGTTTTTGTCTTGACATCAAGAAGGTCCTCTCTGGACTTCTCAATGGATTATCCAGACGTAGGCCCTCATCGTTAGGGGTGGGCTCCAGTCTGTGTAAATAATGTACACAATCCATGGTGATAAATACCTGCAGGGACATATGGTGGAAATGGTGCATTCTATCCTTACTCTAAGGATAGCTACTGAGCATGTGCAAAAATGGAATGGAGTCCTCACAGGAAGCAGGATGTGAGGAAGGATTCCATTCCATTCTCCCAGTTTCTCCATCTCTGTCACATCTGTTCTGATTATTCCACATTCCACCATGGTACCTCTGACAAGTCTTCCCTTTTATTCAACTGATGACTCCCCACCCCATGGTTGAAAGGGTTCTCAGACATATTTGAACTCATTTCACACATTTCCACAGTAATCCCATCCCCTTCTTTCCTGAGGATTCCCCTTGTCCTCATATTCCAACCTACCAGTGACTGTGTCCATCGCTCGCTATTTCCATCCCCTCCAGTAACATCAAACACATCTACCTCACCCCACCATGGGCAACATTCCATTTGAGCTACTCCATCTACAACATACTGGTCCATTTCTCCGTCACTCCTGTCACACTTCTATCAATCCCTAACCACCCCCTCCCTTCATAAGGAACCCACAGTGTATCTTCCCATGTAATTACAGAAGATGTAATACTTGCCCCCGATCCCCTCCCTCCTCACAACCTGGGATCCAGTAAACATCAGCTTCCCTTGTACTTCTTTCCATCTAATCTACTGATTTTGCTGCTCACAACGTGGACTCCTTTACGTTAATGTGACTAAACACAGACTGGGTAACTGGTTTGAGGAACATTGCTGCTTTGTCCACAAGAATAATCCTGATCTTCTGTTTGTTTGCCATTTTAATGAACCATCTTTCTCCCGTGTTAATGTTGCTGTCGAAGACCTGCTGTGATGTTTCAGGGAGGCCCAACACAAGCCTCATTTTCTGTTTCAGTACTTTCCAGCCTTTAGCATTTAACATTGAATTCAACATTTTCAGACCATGAACTTTGTCCTCCATTTTGATTACACTCCTTCCTCTGTCGTGTCATTCCCATTCCCTCCTCCCTCTGTTCCTTCTTCACTCCATTCCTCCCTGTCTCTGTGTCAGCCTCACTCTGTGATTACTCTCAACTCAATCCTGTTCATTCACATCTGCCTCTGTTCATAAATCTCTCACCCTGTATCACACCCGCTCGTTAGGGATTACATTGTAACAAATTTTCAATGGCAGCTTCCATTCTAAGTGTGCACTGAGGAATCTTGTGCAGGTTTGAGAGCATGAGATTATATCCACACACACATGAACACACAGAGACAAAGGTTGTTAGAGTTTGCAGCATCCAACAAGAAGGAAAATCCATGGAATGTTTCTCAAAGGGACAAGGATATGGGGAAAGGAGTGAGAGAAATGGGTGTGAGTGGATCATTCTGACAGGAGCCAGGGCAGGTCTGAGAAGGTCAGTGGTCATTTTCCTGCTTTCAGTTCTATAATATTAATGCTTCTACTCCAGTGTTTGGGCTGTGGTTTATCAAGTGTAAGTAAATCAGTTCTGTTTTTCTTCACGCTATACATTAAACACAGTGATGTAATCTGTTTACTCCAGTGGCTGGAACTAATTACAACAGTTACATCAGCCTCCTGGGCTCAGTGAGTGTCAGCCACCAGGATTCATAAATGGCTTCACTGACTGAGTGAGCTCAGAGTGTTAATGAAACCTGCTTGATGCTGAAGGACACTCGAATTCCCCACACAACATGAATCTGGTGGATCTAATGTTTCTGCTCTTTGATATTGAACCCATTTTCTATCCCATCCTTGGGGTCACTGGAGTTTTGTGTGAGTTATTGTAACTGTTGCTGGTTTAACTGCTCTGATAATGTAACTTGTTGGGATAATATTTGCTGCATACTTATACATTTACAGTATTATTTCAAATGTTGTTGATCATAAACATTCCTGATGTTCCTCCTTATTTTATTCATAATCTCTCCATCACTTTGGGCATGGAGCCAAACAGGGTCAATTTGCTCCAGTCAATGTCTTTGCATTTGTTTACCTATGGAATTAAATTCTAGGTAAGTATATATGTATTGATTTCCAGAACCTGTTTCATTTATATCTAAGCTTCAGTGCGGATACATTATATTCAGATGTAGTTTGCACCATTGAAGCAAAGTGGAAAGATGCCCCTTCATTGGAGTGCCCATATCCCCATGTCTGCCATGTCAGGGGCAAAGCAATGGTGCCTTTTCTCAGCCACCATGCAGGGTGCTCTGGACTGACAGAGCCTAGTCAGGTGCACTGTGGGATTTTAAAGTTAGCTCAGCCACAAGGGGTACCAATCAGTCCATGGACACCCATTGAGTACCACATTTTTCTGGGAATGGAATATGGGAGGTTCGGAATAGAATTGAAAGTGAGGGATAACCTAGGAATGGAGTGGGTCATTAATGAGGTGTATTTAGTGAGATATGGAGGAAAAAGTCATGGGGCTGCACAGCAAGAATCCCTGAAAAACACTTGACACAACTTGCACTTACCCAAAAAAGCTTTATAATTTTGTACAAATTATATTCTCATTGTGAACTGAGAAACTGATCTGTTGATCCATTTGAACAATATCTTCAGCCTGTTTATTTCATGTCAGTTGTACAATTGTAACTTTTTATTGCTTACACTATTTACTCACATTTTCATGGTAAAATTTGGTGTGACCTTTCTTTAACATTTACAGCTAACCTAATTGCAATCCTGACACTATCACGAGGGAAGTGTGGTCTTTCTAAAGGTGTCACTTGGTACCTGATCGCTATGGCTGTCGCAGATCTGCTAGTGGTCATTATTCAGGTCATACTGGACAAGACGAATTACTTATACCTACACATTGTATTCTTCTTCTACCCTCCTGGTTGTAGCATCAGAGATGTCATTGGTTCCACAGCTGTAAGTAGCTCAGTCTGGCTCACAGTCACCTTCACCTTTGACCGGATGGTGGCTATTTGTTTCCAGAAACTGAAGGCAAAATTCTGCACTGAGAGAAATGTAGCTGTCATTATCACAACTGTCAGTTTACTGAGTTTATTAAACAAAATCCCATTGTATTTTAAATATGAAACATACTATTGCAAAATAACCTATGAATACTTCTACTACCTTGTGTGGATAGCTTTTGACTGGGGAGATCGTATTTTAACTCCAGTGCTCCCTTTCTTCTTGATATTGTTGCTCAATGCTGTCACGGTCAGACACATCCTTCTGGCTAGTGCAGTCCGCAGGAAGCTGAGAGGACAACAAAACGGGGATAAGCCAAATGATCCAGAAATGAAGAATCGAAGGAAATCTATCATTTTGCTCTTTGCCATATCGGGCAGTTTTATCCTGTTATGGATCACTCGTGTCATAACTCTAGCAGTTCAAAGAATTACAGGACGGTACATTGGAGCACCAGCTGGATATTGGGTGGGAGATCGCATGGGGACAATGCTTCAATTATCCAGCTCCTGCACCAACATGTTTATTTACGCAGTCACACAGAGGAAGTTCAGAGAGGAGATGCTGAATGCTGTGAAATATCCCTTCATCACCATCCAAAATTCCATTAAACGATAGGAACAAAGCTGGTCAATGTGAGCACGTTCTCTAAAGCAATATTATTGTTCATCTCCAGCTCAGCTGCTGTGGAATCGGTGCTTCCAAAGAGATTTGAAACTGAGAATCAGATTGTTCCTCAAACAGCATTAACAAACCATTCAACACAAGTGTGTTCTGAGGGTGTCTGCTCCTGCTCAGTAAAGATCCATGATTATTTTGTTCTTCACGTTTGGCCCATTATCAGTTGATGGATATAATGTCAATTTCCACTTCATTTTGTAAAATATTGTTTCTCGCTCAATATAGATCACATTGTTTTATGGTGTAATTTTACAATTGAATTGGAGATTTTATTATTAAATGCTGTTACCATGAATCGGAAGGGTCCACTATAACAGAGCCGTCATTGAAAACTGCTCTACCATTGGCTCCATGACTCATGAGTGATCGTCCCTTACAATAATAGTAAGATCTTAGCTCTGATTAGAGCTTCAATTTTCCATAATTCTATTAGTTTTAAAATAGTTATAAAAATGGATAGGCCTTGTATAAGACTTAAAGTTCTAAATTGGAGTAAGGCTAATTTTGATGGTATGAGACAGGAACTTTCTCATGAGTAGGGACCAACGATAAATAGAGATATTGAGGCTCTGGTCAAGATTCACACTCCACCAGGGGAAAGTCCAACGGGTTTATTTGAAATATAAAACTTTCACAGCGCTGCCCCTTCATCATATCAAGAGCAGACAGCACCCAATGATGGTCAGACAGATCAAAAGATCCATAAAAATAGTATGAGTGGAGTGTCGCCAGGCTGAATATTAGGTCTTTGCAGATGATCAAGAGTATCAGACAGTGTGAGTAAAGTGTCAACAGCTGAACAACAAGTGAAGGGATGACCTATAATCCGATTAACTGAGGTAGAGAGATCATCAAAATGAATCAAAAATCAGGTAGTATTGGGGACAAACCAAATGGCTGGAATAACATGCTGGGTATCAGAGTCACATGCTGACAGTTTAACCAAAGTAACGAGTAATCCAAAACTGTACAAACTAACTAAGCTGGAGAGACCATAGCAAGTTATCAAGGTGCTATTTCAAAACAGGACAGTAAGGAAGAGTTTACAGATACAGAACAGTGTAGTGGGGTCACATGGAATGCGACATGAACTCAAGATCACTGTTGAGGCCATCTTCATGGTTATGGAGCTTGGCTATCAGTCTCGGCTCGGCAATTCTGCGTCGTTGTGTATCTTGAAAGCCACCACGGATGGAGCTTACCTGAAGATCACAGGCGCAATTTCAAATCAGAACCTCTGCCTTTTACAACCCATTCCTAAGAAAACCAAGGACAATATAACCTTGTTAAAGGAGCAGCATTGTCACAAACACTAGAGGTGATTAATAAGGCTCTGGGTCTATCTAGTGTTCAGTTCACAAAATGCAAGTACTGAATCCAGTGAGGATTCTGACTGCAGTGAATAGATAACACAATTATAATGAAATGGGGAATGCATCAATCTTTGCAACTCTTTCAATTACTCAGTCTGTGATTCAATCTGTACCATTATTAAGTGAAACACTTTGAAGGTCTTAAAGCTAATGTCTGAGCCACTGAGATCGGATGAGTCAGCTTCCTGGGTCAGGCTGGAGTACTCTGTTCAATAAACAAGAGGCTGGAAGAACACAGCAAGCCAGGCAGCATCGACAGTTGGAGAAGCCAATGTTTTGGGTATTAACCCCTCTTCAGGACTAGATGTGGGGTAGGAGACGCTATGGGTACAGACAGAGAGGGGGTTTTTGGTGGGGAGAATGGTGAAGTAGTGATAGGTGGATACAGGCGGCGGGTATGATCTGGTTAGTCAATGGGAGGAGTGAATCCAGTTGGTAGTTGGAAGGAAGGGTCAGTGGGTGGAATGGAAGGGAGTGAGTGGGGCAGGAAAGGGAGTCAGGGGATGGGTGGGAAGATCATTTGAAATTAGAGAACTCAACATTAAGTTCTCCGGACTGAAGGCTGCCCAGGCGGAAGATAAGGAGTATCCCGTTGTCTGGAAGGCAACTGGTTGGTTGTCTAGGCTGTTAAGGGTGGGAGAGGCAAGGCATCCCAGGAGCCGGGTTCATTGTGAATGATTAGGGAGTCAATGTTTAGAACTAACCAGGAATTTGAGCGGGCTAGATTACTCTGACTCTTCCTGCCGGAGGTAACTCAGAACCTTTGACATCTCAAGCTCAAACTCCAAACTGGGGACATCTTCAAGAGGGTTGGGGGAGATGAGATTCCACAAACTAGGTTATTACCGCAGTTCTGACTTTTAGGTTCCGACTGGGCCCAATAATTTAGAGGCACTGAGATGTACAGCACAGAAACAGACCTTTCAGTCGAACATGTTAACATGTTAAATTAATCTGGTCCAATTTGCCAGCATGAGGCCCATAAGCCTCTAAAACCCTCCTAATCCTATACCCATCCAGCTTCCTTTAACATGTTGTAATTGTACCAGCGTCTACCACATCCTCTGGCAGCTCATTCCATACACGTGTTACTCTCTGTGTGAAAAACGTTACTCCTCAGGTCCATTTTAAGTCTTTCACCTCTCACCTTAAGCCTATACCTTTTAGTTTTAAACTCCCATGCCCTGGGAGAAAGACCATTTTAATCACCCAATCTATTCCCCTCATGATTTTGTAGATCTCTGTATGGTCTCCTGTCAGTCTCCGATGCTCCAGGGAGAATGGCCCCAGCCTATTCAGCCTCTTCCTGCAGCTCAAACCCTCCGACTCTGATTAATCTTTTCTGCATCCTTTCAGGTTTCACACATCTTACTTCCAGCAGGGAGGCGTTTTTTTAAAAGGGGCCAATAATGTATTCTCTTTTGTCACGGGGTGTGGATGTTGCTGATCTGTTGCCTGGTAAGTCAGCTGCTTGCTGAACCATTTCAGAGTCACCCATATTGCTGTGGACCTGGAATCGCATGTAGACCAGTCCAGGTAAGCATTTCCTCTTCCTGAAGAACGTTAGTGAACGAGATGGGTTTTTACAATAATCTGGTAGCATGATCACTTTATAGAGGGGAGACCATTATTACCCCAGAGTTTATTAATTAAATTAAAATGTCTCCGTATGTTGTGGTGGGATTCGAATCCAGAGCAATAACCTGGATCTCTGAGTTACTCATCGCTGACATTATTGATCTGCCACCTCCTCTTCTAACTCAGTATTGACGATGGCCATATAGGATTGAGACCTGGTCATAGAGATTGAGCCAATACTGAAATAAGGGATACTGTGCATTAATGTTAGACTGCACCGGTTAATTTTTTACCTTCTGGGATTGAAAGAATAAAGATATGCTCTTTCCTTCACTTCAAAGACCAGCATGGTGGCTCAGTTGTTAGCATTGCTGCCTCACAACACCAGGGGCCTGGGTTCAATTCCACCCTTGGGTAACTGTCTGTGTGGCGTTTGCACATTATCCTGTGTCTTTGTGAGTTTCCTTTGTGTTTTCCAGTTGTCTCCTACAGTCCAAAGACATATGGGTTGGCCATGCGACCTTTCCCTGTAATGTTGAGGGATGGGTAAATTAGGTGGATTATCCTTGGGAAATAGAGGCTGCAGGGATTGGCTGAGATGCTCTTTGGAGGGTTGGTGTAGACTTGATGGACCCTTCCACACTACAGGGATTCCCTGATAAGGAACAGTGACATTAATAATGAAATATAGGAGAGGGTGGGGTTAAGGGCTCCGATGGTAGGTTGTCGCTGTGGATTGAGGCAGTTTTAATACAACAACAATTTTTTTGTGCCTATAGTCTAATAAAACCTCCCAAAGCACTTCAGAGGCGTTAACAAACAAAATATGCCATTCAGCCAAGGTCCAAAATACATTGAAATGGACAGAGAGAAAAGAGTAGGTGTATTTTTTAAGTTGGTAGGTTGTGAATGATGGAGTACTGCAATGATCCAGTGCTGGGACATCAGTTCTTTGCAAAGAGACAAAGAATGAAATATCCAGGAGATCCTCCCTCTGCCAATCCCCTGTGAGCTCCTCTCTCTGCCAATCTGCTGTGAGCTCCTCTCTCGTCCAATCTCCTGTGATCTCCTCTCTCTGCCAATCCCTTGTGAGCTCCTCTCTCTGCCAATCTCCTGTGATCTCCTCTCTCTGCCAATCCCCTGTGAGCTTCTCTCTTGGCCAATCCCCTGTTGAAAGGGAAATGGGAAGAAAAGTCTTGAAAAGTACTGAAGGGTTTAATCTTCAAAGGATCACTGAGAATTGGCATAGTTTGCATCATTAACGAAGAGGGGAAGGATTTGAAAGGAAGCAACACATTGATATTTATGATCTGGACTGGTGCCAGAACTGTGTTTCTGACATTTTTGTCCTTCTCATCTGCAAACCTTGTTCATTGACTCTCTGTCTGTGTTTGTATTAGCAACATTACAATAATACATGTCATATTCTGAGCAAACTGTTGGTGCTATGGGCTGACAAGTCTCTGGGTCCAGATGGACATCACCATTGGGTTTTACAAGCGGTTGCTGAAGTGGGAGGATACATTGGGGGTAATTTTCCAAGATTCCTGCATTCAGGAAGGTTCCATCAGACTGGAAAGTGAATGGTACTCAATATTAAAATGAGCAATATCATTTTATTCACGAAGGGAGGGAGGCAGAAAACTGCGTGCCAGTTAGCTAGCCGTCTGTCATGAGCATCGTGTTAGATTTAAACACTAAAGAGATTCCAGCTGCACACATCGACAATCCCAAAGAAAGTTGGAAAAGCTAAATCAAAGCTTATTGAGGGGTAAAAATAGAAACATAGGAGATAGGAGCAGGAGGTGGCCATTTGGCCCACCGAGCCTGCTTTACCATTCATAATGATCATGGCTGATTGTCCAACTCAATAGCCTAATCCTGCTTTCTCTCCATAACCTTTGATCCCATTCGCTCCGAGTGGTACATCTAGCTGCCTCTGGAACATATGCATTATTTTGGCATTATCTACTTCCTGAGGGAATGAATTCCACAGGCCCACCGCTCTTTGGGTGAACAAATGTCTCCTCATCTCCATTCTAAACGGTCCACCCTGAATCCTCAGACTGTGCCCCTGGTTCTGGATGTACCCACCATCAGGAGCATCCTCCCTGCACTTGCCCTGTCTGGTCCTGTTAGAATTTTATAAATCCCAGTGAGATCCCCTTCATTCATCTGAACTCCAGCGAAAATAATCCTAACCCCAGTCTGTGTGTGTGTCTGTGTGCATGTATGTCTGTGTGTGTGTATGTTTGTGTGTCTGTCTGTATGTGTGTGTGTGTGTGTGTCTGTGTGTGTGTCTGTATGTGTGTGTCTGAGTGCGTGTGTCTGTGTCTCTGTGTGTTTCTATCTGTGTGTCTGTGTCTGTCTGTATGTGTATATGAGTATGCGTGTGTGTGTCCCCGTGTGTATGTGTGTGTCTGTGTATGTGTGTGTGTGTGTCTGTTTGTGTGTGTCTGTGTGCGCCTGTATATGTGTGTCAGAGAGAGCCGGTGTGTGTGTGCGTGTGTGTGTAGAATTAGGTATGAAGTCTGATCATACCAAACTAAAATTACCTCATGTGACTAAATGTGAAATAAGAAACTTTTCCAAGTTGAAGCAGTTCCTAGATTTTTCTGGAAACCAGCTGCAATTGGTGATCATAGAAGAAAAAAAATCTGTGATGAATACATTACACTTTGGGATATTTGCTCAGCACAGATCAGTTGGACTGAAGGGTTTGTTTCTGTGCCACATGATTCTGTGACTGTGTCTTCCAACAGCATTAATGGCACAATATAGTAATGGGCATGAAACACTGTGGTGACATTCAGACGGGCAGGAAGAGAGGCTCAGCGTATTTAATCTCCGACTATTACTACATGAAAGGTTGACATTAGCCACTACTCAGAGAGGAAGGTGATCATTATCAAAAACAGAGTGACTATAAACCCTGAAGACAGGCCAGGTTGTAATGATGGCTGCATATTTTATACAGATAGTTCTGATTTATCAAAGTGTACAGACTTCTCCTGGGCACTAACTCTAACAACAAGAGAGAACTCCCATTTAAATTCAAAGTTACAAGTCCCTCTTCTGCAGGTGAATGGTTTAATCGGTATTTCACAAGCCCATATATCTCCCCATGTTTGAGCTACATCCCTCTCATCCCAAGCCTGCCCACATCTCTGTGTGATAGAGTCTCACAAACAAAATGTGCCTTAGTCACCACGAGAGCTTGAGAGAGGGAAAGCAACTCATATAAAAGAGAATGGAGGTTATTTTGACCAAAAGATGTTTAAAAATCTGGTGTGTAAATAAAAATCCCAGTTTGAAAGTGTATGGTTGGCCTGTGGTTTTCAGCCAAATTGATGGTTTTCCTGTTGCAGTCCTTCCTGTAGGCGCTAACACTGACAGCTGCAGGTTTTGGTCTGAAGTGCTGATTAGGTACTATCTTCTCTGAGCTGTAGATTTAACCCAACGTCCACTGAAGGGATGGAATGTGCTCCCTGACAACAAAATGAAAGATGAAAACAAAATGAAAATATTTTATGGGGAGCCCCCGGGGACAGGTGATTGGGAATGTACAAACTGGAAGACAGAACTTGAGCAAAAGAGAGGAGAGATGGAAGAAAGAGGGTGATGTGTGGGAAGGTTCTGAGACCTTACAGGAAACAGCGGAAGTGAAATCAGAGTTAAGAGAGAGAGATGGATTGGGAGGAAATAGTTCGAAAGAGAGAGTAAAACGAGTTGGGAACAGTGTTACAGGAGGGAGATATTGATGGTGAGGGTGATAAAGGAACAGCAAGCTCAGAGAGAAACAGAAAAGGCTGGGGCTGGGATAATATTTCCACACAGCTCCTCCCACTGGGTCTGTAAGATGGCTGGCAGAAGACAAACCTTTGAATGATTTCCTTCCTGAATCTGACAGCTCCTGGCTCAGTCATTCCATGCTCAGTGAAGGATGGTCACATGATTGGGAAGGACAGCTCCTGATGTCCTGCTCAAACCTGAGTGAAAGACCTTGTGTCTAACAGCTGCTTCTCACTTTCCTTTAGATGGCGCCACACATTCAACTCCCCACATCAAATAAAAAGGAGACAAAGCCAATTTCTGATTGGCCAGAATAGAAGCCAAACTCTTGACAATTTCTTGATGGCAAATTCATCTCTGAAGACAGGTGTTCACAGAATCAGCCACTGTCTCCCCTTACTTCACTCTCACGAGACATTAGTGAGAGTGAAGGTTGTGAGGCTGGTAAAGTAGGAAGGTGCTGCATTGGAGTAGCACCCTATTGCTGTGCTGCCACCATTGAAGTTTCCCAATGACTGGGTTCCAGACCAGCTACCATCACCATGGAGACAGGCAGTAATTTGTACAATGAAGGTAACAGTTACGGACCAGTGTAAGGACCATGATGCAATGGTGGGACAGACTCGATGGGCTGAATGGCCTAATTCTGCTCCTATATCTTGTGGTCTCATGACCAGCTGCCATTTTCCAGATTGTGAGGCAAATCCTGACCATGTTGTGAGCACCCACCAGCTTCAGGGAAATGGCTTCCTTGGGTAACTTTTGGTGGGGGTAGTTGGAAGGGTATCAGTGCTGGAGGTACCTTAGTCCAAACAGGAGAGGTCTCCAAATAACCCTCCCAGAGGTGTTTCTGCTCCATCCTGTGGAGCATACATCCCTCCTTAACCTCCTCAAGTCGAATGCTGTCTTAATTGTAGGAGGGTTGCTCCAATTTGAGATACCCTCAAGGTCTGCCCCCTTCCCTCTCCCTGAGCCACTGCTGTGGGCTCAGAGCTATCAGTCCCTGGTACATTGGGTAGAATCAGGAAGCCATTAGCCCCATGTTGGGGATGAAGGGCTTACGAACGTCTCATGAAGAGGCAGCCTGTGGTAAACCCAGCAGCCCCAGGGTCACTGCGGCAAGGCCAGGCTTCGAATTCACTCTTCGACCTGACACTGAGGGTCAGTGTAAAACATAGACCACCATCTCCAAGCACAGACACTGCATTCCAAAAGGGGGGAAACAGTCACAGAGGGAAAGGGAGACAGGAAAGGAGAAGGATGGGAAAGAAGGTTTAGTGTTCACCATGAGAGGCTGTAGCACTAAAAGGCAGATGTGAGTGAAGACATCATTATGAACTTGATACCAAGAAATGAACAAGTGACAGTGAAATGTTGGAGTAAATGTCACCAAGTGAATATCATGAGAAATGAAGGAAAAGCTTATGTTTGTTTTTTTGCATTCTCAAACTAACTAGGAGAGTGACTGAGGTGATGCAAAATGATTTTGAAGGAGTGCATCCTTGAGAGAGAAAGTGGGAAAGTGATTATGTCGAGTCAAACTAATCCTTTTGTTAGACCAAAACAAACATGTGAAGTTCAAATACTCCACTGAATCCATTCATTCTGGCTTGCTTCTGTACATCCACAAATGGCCACAAGAGGGCACTAAGAACATAAGAGCTGGGAGCAGGAGGAGACAATGCAGCCCCGGAGCCTGCTCCGCCATTTAATACCATCATGGCTGCTCTCATCTCAGACTCAACTACACTTTCCTGATCACTCCCTGTAACCCTTCACCCCATTACCAATTCAAAATGTGCCTGTCTCCTCCTTAAATCAGTGTCCAGCCGTCCACAGTGGATTTCACACATTCATGATTCTTTGAGAGGAGTAACTTATCATTATCTTTAATTTAAATCTGCTATCCCTTATCCAAACACTCTTGTTTGAGATTGCCCCAAAGACAAAATATCTACAGCTGCTTCATCACTCCTCTTCAGTATCTTATCTACCTCAATTAAATCTCCTCTCATTCTTCTGATCTCCATAATGTGTCAGTCGAAATTGATCAATCTCTCATTATCTTTGGAATCAATCTGGTTAATCTCCTCTGAAGAACCTCTAACTACCTCAATTAAGTGAGCCAAAACTTATGCAATACTCCAGGTGCAGTCTCACTAATGTCTTAGAACAGAGAACACCTACACTACAGAAGGAGGCTATTTGGCCCAACAAGTCCACACTGACCCACATCCAACCAGACCTATCCCCTCACCGTATCATCCTACATTGCCACTGACTAATGCACCTAACCTGCAGATCTTTGGACTGTGGGAGGAAACCGGAGCACCCGGAGGAAACTAACACAGACACAGGGAGAACGTGCAAATTCCACTCAGATGGTCACCTGAGAGTGGAATCAAACCTGGGACCATGGTGCTGTGAGGCGGCAGTGCTACCCACTGAGTCCCCGTCCCCTCCATCTTGTCTGGTTGCAGCAATACTTCCCTACTTTGATACTCTATACCTTTAGCAATAAATGCCAAAATTCTATTTGCCTTCCTTATTACCTGCTGTACTACATATTAATTCCTTGAGATTCATGCACAAGGACACACAGATTCCTCTGCATTGAAACTCTCTGAAGTTTCTCACCATTTAGATAATAGGTTGACTTTCTATTCTTCCGACCAAATTGAATATCTTCACACTTATCCACATTAAACTTCATGTGCCAAAACTTTGGCTCATTCACAAAAACTATTCATATCCAATTATAAATTTCTTATTTCTTCCTTGAAAATTATTTTCTTACTTATTTTAGTGTCATCTGAAAATTTAGATCGAGTACTTTCTGTCTCAACATCCAAGTCATTAGTATAGATTGCACACAGTTGGAGTCTGAGGACTGAATCCTGGGGCATCTTGGTAAAAGCAATGACTGCAGATGCTGGATACCAGATTCTGGATTAGAGGTGCTGGAAAAGCACAGCAGTTCAGGGCAGCATCCGAGGAGCAGTAAAATCAACATTTCAGGCAAAAGCCCTTCCACGATTTCTGCTGCCACTTCCTTTAAGACCCAAGGAGGACCCCTTCAGGCCCTGAGGATTTGTCTGCCTTCAATCCCAGTATTTTGCTCATTACTGTTTCCCTCGTGATGGTGATTGTTCTAAGTCCCTCCCTGTCTATAACCTCTGCATTCCCTGTTACTATTGAAATGGCACTAGTGTCCTCCACAGTCGAAGGAGAAGCAAAATATTAACTTAGTGTCTCTGCCATTTCTGTTTTCCCCAGGATTAGCTCCCCAGCCTCACCCTCCAAGGGACCAACAATCACTTTAGCTACTCTCTTCCCTTTTCATATTTGTAGATGTTTTTGCTTTTTTAAAATATTGTGTTTGTTTTCTTTAATAATTACATTTTCATCAACCTTTGTTGATCTTTAAAACATCACCAAACTGTTCTCCTGACCCTTACTTCATGAAAATGTTGCGGAATGTTCAACATTCCTTTTCTTTCATAATTGCTGTTTAGTAATCCTTTGTTGATCTTTAAAGTTTTCCAAAACATCACTTCATGAAAAAGTTGCCGAATATTCAACATTCAGTTCAACACACAGAGCTCTTTTATTTATTCACAGTCTAACTGAACCATGGGATTTCTGTTTCTAAGAGAATAATACCTGTCTTGAATGCAAACTTTCTGAATTAGGGGGGAATTCCTTGGCCCAGTTGAGCCTGATTTTGAGACGGTTTCTCCAACAACGATTGACTTGGCCTTGACTGTCTCTTGAAACTTCCACTTCATCAGATGTGACTGTCTGACTGACTCCAATCTGCTCCAGGCTCTGGGACAACTTGCAGTTAGAGTAACTATGATCCCAACAATCCAATTCAACACATTAATTTGGTTCTGCTCAACTTCCTTCTTTTTGAGAACTGATGGAAGTCGAGCATAGTCTATTTGTACAAACCTAACCTTCCACGGAAGGACGGGTTGACCAAAAATCTGTGAAAGCCACACGTTTTCATTCACCTTCCTGGTAGCCACTTCAATCTCCTGTCCATCATTCTCCCCCTGTCATGACTGTCTTTCTGTTGTCTTGTTTTGTTGACTGACTGCGCTAAATATGGGCACAGCCATCAAAACCGTATTCGAGACTGTCGAACAAGCGATACAGTTGGCTTGTGGAAGCAGATGCATGAAGTACATGATGATAAATTTAAACATTGTGAGTTTGTGATTCAATAACATCTGACATTTATTTCAATAACAGCAAAACACTGCAGAAGCCGAAAATCTGAAACACACACAGGATGCTGGAGAGACTCTAAGGCTGTGCCCTCAGGACTGAATCTCTCCTCCCAACAGAAACATCTTCCCAACATCTTCTCTGTCCAGTCCATTCAGTATGCTGTACGTTTCAATTAGACTCCCCGTCATCCTTCTAAGCTCCATCGAGTATTGACCCAGTGTCCTCAAATGTTCCTCATATGTTAAGCTTTTCATTCCTGGCACCATTCTCAAGAACCTCCTCTGAACATGCTCCTGGGCCAGTACATCCTTCCTGAGATATGGGCCCTAAACTGCACACAATATTCCAAATGTGATTTGACCAGAGCTTTATAGAGCCTCAGAAGCACATCCCTGTTTTTATATTCAAGTCCTCTCAAAATAAATGCCACCATTGCATTTGCATTCCTAACTCCCGACACAACCTGCAAGTTTACCCTGAGAGAATCCTGGACTGGAACTCCCAAGTCTCTTTGTACTTCAGACTTCTGACTTTTCTCCCCATTTAGAAAATGATACTCTTGATCAAGTCCTGGTGTTTTATTCACCTTTGAACCTTTTAAGACCTCCAGCACTGCCTCTTCTATAACATGAACTGTTTTCAACACATCAATATTTATTTCCCCAAGTTCTCAAGCTTCCATGTCTTCCTCCACAATAACCACTGAAACAAAATATTCATTAGGTGACTCTGCCACCTCCTGGAGTTGATCTTTAAGGGACTCCATTACCACACTATTTGCTCTTTAACCCTTAATATTCTTGTAGAAAATGTTTGAATCATTTTAAACTTATCTGTCAAGATTATTTCATATCCCCTTTCTGTCCTCCTGATTTCGCTCTTAAGAATGCCCCTGCACCCCCTTATACACTTCAAGGCTGACTTGACCCCAGTTGTCTCTACCTGATACATGCCTCCTTCACATTCTTGACCAGACTCTCGATGCCCCTATTCATCCCGTGTTGCCTACTGCTGCCAGCCTTACCCTTCACACTAACAGGATCAGACTGTTTATGAACTCTCAGTATCTCACCTTTGAGCCTCTCACTTGTCAGATTGTCCTTTACCTGAGGACAGTCTACACCAATCAGCTTTTGAAAGTTTCTGTTTTATACCCTCAACATTGACTTACTCCAATTTAGAACTGTACCTTTTATACAAGGCCTGTCCTTTTCCATAACTATTTTAAAACAAATAGAATTATGGGGAGCTACAGCTGTAGTCACAGCTAAGATCTTACTATTGTGTATTGCAAGATACCATCATTCACCAGTCAGACAGCCAGTTGTAGGTGATGGCTCTGTTATTATTATCTCTTCTAAATCATGTTGATGGCATTCATAAATACAATCTCCAATTCAATTGCTCTTCTACAATTACAGCATAAGACAACGTGACATGGATTGCACTAGAAACATGATTTAAAAATGAAGTGGAAATTTTCATTATATTCCCCAAATATTAATGGGCCAAGTATTAATGGATTTTCACTGACCAGGAGCAGATGCCCTAAGAACACACTTGTGTTAAATAATTTATTCAACTTGAGGAACAATCTGATTATCATTTTCAAATCTCTTTGCACGTGCTGCCTCAACAGCAGCTGAGCTGGAGGTGAACAATAATATTCCTTTCTGGACCGTGCTCACATTGACCAGCTTTGTTCCTGTTGTTTAATGGAATTCTGGATGGTGATGAAGGGGTATTTCACAGTATTCAGCATCTCCTCTCTGAACTCCCTCTGTGTGACTGTGTAAATAAATGTGTTGGTGCAGGAGCTGGATAACTGAAGCATTGTCCCCATGCGATTTCCCACTCAATATCCAGCTGGTGCTCCACTATACCATCCAGTAATTCACTGAATCATGAGAATTATGACACGAGTGATCCGTAACAGGATAAAACTGCCTGATATGGCAAAGAGCAAAATGATGGATCTTTTTCGATTCTTCATTTCTGGATCATTCGGCTTATCCCCGTTTTGTTGTCCTCTCAGCTTCCTGCGGACTGCACTAGCCAGAAGGATGTGTCTGACGGTGACAGCATTGAGCAGCAGGATCAGGAAGAAAGGGAACACTGGAGTTAAAATACGATCCCCCCAGTCAAAAGCTGTCCACACAAGATAGTAGAAGTATTCATAGATTATTTTGCAATAGTATGGTTCATATTAAAATACAGTGGGATTTTGTTTCATAAACTCAGTAAACTGACAGTTGTGATAATGACAGCTGCATTTCTCTCAGTGCAGAATTTTGTCTTCAGTTTCTGGAAAGAAATAGCCACCATCCGGTCAAAGGTGAAGGTGACTGTGAGCCAGACTGAGCTACTTACAGCTGTGGAACCAATGACGTCTCTGATGCTACAACCAGGAGGGTAGAAGAAGAATACAATGTGTAGATATGAGCGATTCAGCTTGTCCAGTATGACCTGAATAAGGACAACCAGCAGATCCGCTCCAGCCATAGCGATCAGGTACCAAGTGACACCTTTAGAAAGACCACACTTCCTTCTTGATAGTGTCACAATTGCGATTAGGTTAGCTGTAAAGGTTAAAAAAAAGGTCACAGAAAATCTTACCATGAAAATTTGTAAATAATGTAAACAATAAAAGAAAAACAATTTTACACTTGACCTAAAATAAACATGTTGGATACATTGGCCAAATGTGTCAACAGTTCAGTTACTCAATGGACAATGAGAATATATTTTTTGCAAAAATATAAGTCTATATCTTTTTTTCAGGAAGTGCAAGTTATATCAATTGTTTTGCTGGGTTTCTTGCTGTGAAGTCCCATGTCTTTTCCCTTCATATCTTACCAAAGGGACCTTATTAATGGCCCACTCCACTCCAAGTGCATCGCTCACATTCAATTCTATCCATAACATCCATGTTCCCTGAAAGAGTTGGCACTCACTGGATATCCACATAATGATCGGCATCACTCGTGCCAATGCCAACTTTAAAATCCGACAGTGCGCCTGGGCATGCACTGTGAGGCCTGAGCTGACCTGCATGATGACTGAGAAAGGGAACTATTGGTTTGCCCATGGCCTGGCAGACATGGGGAAATGTCTGTTTGTGGGCAGGTACCTGGAGCTCCTGCTGGATGGGGTGATTCAGACAAAAGATACCTTCTTCCTTTACAAACACCAACAGGAGTGGGCATGACAGCAACCCAAGCCAGCCTGGGCTGTGATTGCCACCCAGGTCAGTGCAGTCTCAGCCAAACGCAAAACTGACTAGCAGTGTAGGGAGATGGTCCTTCTCCACTCTGCCAACCTGCCACCATCTTCTCTCCTTTACCTCACACTCACTCTATCTCTCCTTCTGAAATGGTCCAATGCTACCACTTACAGTGTTGCCTGCAACATCTTCCCTCACTCACTCTCACTCTCCCTAACCCCCAACACCACTTGCCCCTGGCACGGCCTCCTCACTCACTCGGGTCACCTTCCCACCTCCACCAAATGTCACAGCTGTCCCACCAACTTTCAGCTCCCTTCATCTCTTCCTCTCTCTCACTCCAGGAGGAAAACAGCCCTCAATAGGGCAGAAAGCATCATGGCAGATGATGGGCTATCAGACATTCAACTCCTCATCCCTCTGGGAGGAGAAGACCTTGACGGTCTGACTGATCCTGTCCAAGCCTCTGGACTAGTATCAGAGGCTGCCCTTGATTTACTCTGTGAGTGAACTCTATCTCATTTGTCTTGACTGAAGATGCTGACATCCATGACAAGCTTTCTGCCTTTGTGTCTAAGCTAAACGGCAAGGCAAGGCAATCGGAATCAGGGGATGTTACAAATGTTCACTCACCGAATGAGGGAAGCTCCAACAACGCTCCAGAATCCCAACACCATTCAGGACGAAGCAGCCCGTGTGATAGACACTTCATCCACTTCCTTCTGCACTGAATCCATATGGATAGAATTGAATGTGAGCAATGCACTTGGAGTGGAGAGGCCATTAATAAGGTCCTGTTGGTAAGATATGAAGGGAAAAGACATGGGACTTCACGGCAATGTGTACCATCTACAGATGGATTATAATAACTCACCAAGACCTCTCAGACAGCACCAAGGATGATGATAGTGTCACCTACAATTTTCCCTCCAAACCATAACTATCCCGACGTGGATCTAATTCACTGTTCTTTCTCTGTCACAATCCTGGAAATCCCTTCCTCCATAATCTGCACAGGCTCAGTAGATCAGGAAGGCAGCTCAACACCACCTTCTCAAGAATGGTTAGAGATGGGTAATAAACACTGGTCCAGTCAGTGACCCGTCACATCCTCATAAAGAATATTTAAAAATACGGTGATCCTTCACAGGGTGTGAGGAGCTTCAGGATGTTCTGATGGTACAAAAGGCCTGACATAGTTCATTCCTGAGTGCAATTCTTTGGTGTGAGAGAGCACACGTTCCATTGCAGTGAAGGTGCATCTCCCCATTTTGCTTCAATGCACAAAACAACGTCCAAATACAATGCATCCTGTCTTGTATTCCAAGACTGAAGCTTGGAACTGTATGAAATAGGTTTCTTGAAATCAATAAAAATATACTTATCTCAGATTTAATTCCTAAAATAAATTGAATGCACAGAAGTTAATTGAAGCAGATTGATCCCAGTTTGGCTGCATATTCAGATTGGTAAAGAGACTACAGCTAAAATAAGGAGAAACATCACAGAATGTTAATGATCAACAGTATCTGAAATAAAACTGTAAATGTCTGACAAAGCAACAAATGCTACACCAACAAATTACATGATCACAGCAGTCAAAGCATCATCAGTTATTGTAACAGAACTCCAGTGACCCCAAGGATAGGATAGAAAATGGGTTCAATATCAATGAGCAGAAACATTAGATCCACCAGATTCCTGGTGTGTGGGGAATTCGAGTGCCCTTCAGCATCAAACAGGTTTCATTAACACTCTGAGCTCACTCAGTCAGTGAAGCTATTTATGAATCCAGGTGAGTGACACTCACTGAGCCGAGGAGGCTGATGTAACCGTTGTAATTAGTTCCAGCCACTGGAGTAAACAGATTACTTTTATTATTTTGGTAACCTTGAACCTTATCTATTGGTTTAGGCTTGGAAACACAGTCCATCTCTTCCTGCCATGATCTGTTTAACACATTCCTTTGAGTATCTTTCTCTATTATGGACCAGACTAAACTTCTGCAAAATATATTAAGTCGTCTAGATCCTAATATTTTCTTTCTTAAAGGGAAGTGTGTGGTGGTGCATTCCAGATGCAATTTGATTGGTCAAACTAGTTAAGAAAAACACACTTTATTTTTACACTACAGTTAAACAGCAGTTAAAATAAAAATTAAAGAAAAGAGTTAGCTTAACTGTAACTCTACTGAAATGCCAAAATTAATTGATCTATTAACTAATACTAGTTCATTGTTGCAGTACAATAACACCCTATAAACAGTCCATTGGCAAAGACATATTCAGTGAAACAGATTGTCTCCCATGCAATTCTAGCAACAGGAAGAGAACCCCAGTTTTAGCTGTAACTGAGAGAGGAACAAGAGCTCCAACATTTACCTTCAAGACCCCAGCAACTGCAGAAAGGAAAACTAAAAATCCTGGTTCTTTGGGAGCTTGACCCCACCCATTCAGGCTGCTTCTATTGTTCCAACTTTAAAAATACCATGGATCCCTCACAAGCTGTTTAATCTGTTGTCTTTGGAGCAGATTGTTCAGGATCTCTGTCTCAACCTTCCGTCATAAAAAAAAACCAGGACCAAATACACGTCTTAAAACCATAGCATCGTCACACTTCACTCCCCCTTAAAGAAAATCATTAATTTACAAAGATTACTTAAGTTTTCAAAAACCTTTAGCCTGACACTTTTAACACCCTACAATAAATATACATTACATTGACTCTAAGCATGCAAACATTCACGACCACAGTCCATTTCAGTCTGTTTTGTCCCACCACTAAGCACCTCCATCTTCATTCATCAACGTCAAGACAACACATCAGGAATTACATTCTCTTGTCATGTTACATGTTTGTTTTTAAACTGAATGGCTGCAAAAATATGCTTCATCAAAACAGTCTGGAATTTTTTTTCCTTAATTTTTTCCAAAAGCTGTACAGGTTTATGATCGGTACGTACAATATGCCTCAGACACATTTCTGGCAATTAATGCTTGAAATGTTGCAATGCCAACATCATGCTCAAGATCTGTTTCTCAACTGTGGAATATTTCAGTTGATAATTTTTGATATTATGGAAATATACTCAGTAGATCTTTGTATCTTCTCAGCATCCTCCTACAAGTGTCCAGCACCAATACCCATATCACTTGCATCACTAACCACCTTGAATGGCTTTGTGTCATTAGTTGTGGCTAATACTGGGGCAGTGGTTAATACAGCTTTCAGATTGTCAAATGCCTTCTCACATTCCTCCATCCAGTGCAAGTTTCTGCATTTCTTCAAAATGTCAGTTGGTGCAGCATACACACTGCTATAGCTCAGCTAGAATTTCTGATTAAACCACTCAGTCCAAGGATTTGTAGTACTTCACTCTTCATTGATGGAATAACAAACTCCCCAATAACTTCTGTTTTCACATCCCATGGAACAATCTATCAATGTCAAATAACAAGACCCAGGAATGGGACTTGGGCTTTGAAAGGTGGCTGGTACATGTTTCATATCAAATGGCATGACTTTAAACTGGAACAGCTCATTTGGGATCAAAACCGAAATTTACTTTACTCTTTAGATTCCCTACAGTGTGGAAACAGGCCCCTGGGCCCAACAAGTCCACACCATCCCTCCAAAGAGTAACCCACACAGTTCCATATCCCTCTGACTAATGTACCTAACACTATGGGAAATTTAGCATGGCCAATTTACCTGACCTGCACATCTTTGGACTGTGGGAGGAACGCAGAACACCCAGAGGAAACCCACGCAACATGGGGAGAATATGCAAACTCCACACAGACAGTAGCCCAAAGCTGGACTTGAATATGGACCCTGGTGTTGTAAGGCAGCAGTGCTAACCACTGAGCCACCATGCCGCCCCAATATCCTGCCAATATCCTCAGAGTAAGTGCAAAGTAAAAGTGTAAGTTGCTTGTCCCACCTTCTCAATACAATCTTCCAAACATGTATTGGAATATCAATCAGATTTTGGGACGGCATTGAGTTTGGTCCACACCTCATCGTTGGATAGCATGTGGTTTTGAAATCATTACCATACCCGAGCGTCATTCACTGCAACTTTGATTGCATTGGCACTGAACATGTGTTTAATCTCTTTTTGAACCTGTCCCAACTTTGGATGGATAAACCTACAAGGATATGCTTAATGGGAATAGCATTTCCTCTACCTACATCATGCAAGATCAGATTAGTACTTCCCAACTTATTCCCACCTATCCTCCCACTTGTGTAATAACACTTACAGATGATTTCAGTTTTTATCCGAAATTCACAAATTACCTATTTCTCTTTAATTAATTTCAAGGGTGCTCTCACCTCATACCCAGAAACTAATGGGAATGGATTGAATTTAATTAATGTATTAGGTGCTTACCTAATTGCAAAATGTACAAATGAAGTTCCTTTATCCCAAATCTCTGGGTTAGTTTGACCAGGAACCTTCAACATGGTCTTTTACATTGCTGTCACAGTTCTCATCTTCCCTCTGATTCTCGATGATGCTCAGTGGATTTCAACTGTTTTCTTCATAAGTTATCCATAACTTCCTTACATAATTTTGATCTAAAATTTGAACATTGATCCAATTGTGTTTCTGTGGTAGCCCATATCAAGTGAAAGACTTGAGGAAATCTTCTACAACCCGTTTATCCATGACAGTGCATAATGGAATAGACTCTGGAAATCTCGAAGATACATCCATGATGGTCAATAAATATGGATTCCCACTTCTTGTTTTAAGTAATGTCTTATCCAATCAATTAACACTCTTGTAAAAGATTGCTCAAATGTAGGAATGAGTATAAAGGGTACTAGCTTTCTCACTGCCCAAGGATTTCCAATTAC
Source organism: Hemiscyllium ocellatum (assembly GCF_020745735.1). Classification (NCBI taxonomy): domain Eukaryota; kingdom Metazoa; phylum Chordata; class Chondrichthyes; order Orectolobiformes; family Hemiscylliidae; genus Hemiscyllium; species Hemiscyllium ocellatum. The sequence continues at coordinate 91,437,777 of NC_083410.1, forward strand.
CTAACATGTAAGACATATTTGGCAAAATTAAACACGCCGTGTGCTGTCCAGGACAATAGATCTTTATTTTTGCTTGACTTTTTCTTCCACCTAAATGATCTCCAGCTGGTAATACATGGGTTGTCTGCAATACCTCCATTCTATGATTCACCAGTAATGCAACTTGATGCACATCTGCCCAGTTCTCCTCATTGGGACATCATTGTTAAAATGGTGAGATTCTGGAACACACTCAGATTCTTTATCTGCGTATGCTTTTTGATACAACTGCTTTAGTTTCTGTTATAATCTCTCTGTGATAATTCAGTTAATTTCTCTGAACGAGAAATATCCACTTTGTCTTCCACCTGTTCTTGTTTTTGTTTTCTCAACCATTTGGTCAAACATAGTCTTTGACAAAATGAACTTTAACTTCCTTATCTTTATTCCTGACTTCTCCTGCTGCTTCAGCTTGTGGCTTTGTAACCCTACTGCCACACAGTCTGGAAACATTCCTGTTGAACCTCAGTTATCTGTTTGCCCACTGGCTTTTCAACCACAGTAGGCTTCACTCCCCTGTGATCCAGCTGTATCATTACTCAGGATAAATTGGTTTATTGGAACCGAGAGTTCCTCCAGTACTTCTTCCACCATTTTGCTACATTGCACCAGACTCTCCAACCTCACTTTATATCCTGGCACACTGCTCCTCTCACCATGAATTCCACATATTACCACTTTACCTCACAACACTCCTCCTGAATTACACACCTGCTCATCTCTCACCATCAAAGATTGACTTGTATCTCTTAAAATTTTAATTTCTTTCCCTGCTCCACCTGGCGTACACACACACACACACACACACACACTTTATCCTCACAAGGAAATTCTTTAAAGCGATCTTCTTCTCAACCAATCCCTGACCGGGCTGTACATTATGGTGCAGCTTTTTATCTTCCACTGTGCTTTCGTTTTCCATTTCAAGGAACCTCCTGGGCTCATCCCAGTGCTTTCTCTAACCCACCAACACTATGGCCTCATGTGGCCCATCTCATTGCAATGAAAACAGCTGAGCTTTTTTACTTCTCTCTGCCCATCACAGGTTCCCTGTTTACCCTGTAATAAACTATCTTTACTCTCATCAATGGGATCTCCCTTTACCTGACTGCTTGAGAATTTCACTTTTCCCCCATTTCTGTGCCTCACAGATTGAAATTAATCTCAGAAGCCAAATTTTGATTTATGAACCAACTCATAATCATTTGGCATTTCCAGTGCTAATCTTGCTGTTTTAACTCTCTGCAATTTTTGAATGCCATATAAGGAATTGTCTCTCTAAGAGAGGCATATATTTGATCTATTTTCTATCCCTTTCTCAAAAATACTTTGTTTGATCCTTTCAAACTCAATATGCATTTGACTAGTTTCCCTCCTTAAATTCCTGAAATGCTGTCTGTGGGTGCTTTTATGTTGGCCTTTATCATGTCATTACACTGCCCAGATAACTCCTCTGATAGTGATACAAATCCCTCATGAGCTCTATGTCCAAGTGTATTTTTGGATCAATGACAACCACAGACCATTTCATTTGTTTCACCACTTTCTCAAATGTAATGAGAAGGGTTCCTGTCTCCTTCTCATCGAACTTAGACAACACTTGGGCCTATTTAAACTGATCCCCATAGGCCTTTGACTACAGTGGGATTGCTCTCTATCAATATCTTCAACCCCAGTTCTATTTTTCATTTCTACTTTTGCAATTTTAAGTCGACTCTGGGCTCTCAGTTCCAAGTTCAAAACATCTCTCTGTTTCCCTTTCTTCTCTCAATTTGTCTCTTTCTTCTTTCTCTTTCTGCTTTTCCTCTGCTTTCATTGTAATTCAAACGGTTTAATTTCCCTTTTTCTTTCTCTTTGTTCAGCCAGGACGGTTCTTTCTTTTCCTTTGCAATTGCCTCAACTTTAAGTTGCTTGATGTACAATTGTATTTTCGACATTTCCCAAGATTCCAATAACATGATCCTTGTTCTGTGGGAATTTGACCACACCCATCCAGGCTGCTTCTATTGTTCCAAATTTAAACAAAAACACGGTATAATGATCTGGCTCATAAAATGTATCTATAATCCTCAAAATGAGGAAAAACATCGTATATGGCATCCACAGCATGATGAAAGTGCCAGAAATGGTGAAGAATAAAATGATGGATTTCCTTCGGCTCTGCATCTCTGGATCGTCGCTGTTCTGGGTGTTGTGTTGATCTTGCAGTGCTCTGCGGGTTCCATTCGCCACCACAATGTGTCGAACAGTCAGTACATTGAGCAGTAAAATGAGAAAGTATGGCAATAGTGGGTTTAAAATTGTGTCAATCCAGTCAAACCTGATCCATCCTGGCAAGATAAAGTAGTCTGGTTTGAAATGAGCACTCCATTCCACATTGTTAATTATATAGATTGGCTCAAACCCAAAACACAAGGAAATATTTTTGAGTGAGAACACAACACACACAGTCACTATCACCACGACTGCAGTTTCCCCCCTGCAATACTTTGCTCTCAACCTCTGGCAACAAATGAGGACAAAACGATCAACAGTGAAAGCGACCGTGAGCCAAACAGAGCAGTCAACAGCTGCGCATTTGATCACCTCATTGATGAAGTGTCTGTGTGGACGCCTCCTAGCAGAGCGCTTTAGGGAACATCTCTGGAACACCCGCACCAATCAACCACTCCACCCTGTGGCCCAACATTTCAACCCCCCCTCCCTCTCAGCCGAGGGCATGGAGGTCCTGGGCTTCCTTCATCGTCGCTCCCTCACCACCAGACACCTGGAGGAAGAACGCCTCATATTTCGCCTCGGAACACTTCTACTCCAGGGCATCAATGTGGACTTCAACAGTTTCCTCATTTCCCCTTCTCCCACCTCACTCCAGTTCCAAACATCCAGCTCAGCACTGTCCCCATGACTTGTCCTACCTGCCTATCTTCTTTTCCAAGTATCAACTCCACCCTGCCCGCCCGCCTGACCTATCACCTTCATCCCCTCCCCCACTCACCTATTGTACTCTATGCTACTTTCTCCCCACCCCCACCCACCTCTCACTTATCTCTCCAAGCTTCAGACTCTCTGCCTTTAATCCTGATGAAGGGCTTTAGCCCGAAACATTGATTTTAATGCTCCTCGGATGCTCACTGAACTGCTGTGCTCTTCCAGCACCACTCTAATCTAGAATCTGGTTTCCAGCATCTGCAGTCATTGTTTTTACCTATTATTCTTGGTGTTCAAGGAATGGGTCCTCCGGTTCTGGTGGTTTCATGATGGCTTTTTCCCAGATTCGTTCTTGAAGTAATGGCCTAAATCTTCCACTGGTATGACAACCAACAAGAGGGAAAAATATACTTGACCTCATCCTTACCAATCCACCATCTGCAGATACATCTGTACATGACATTACCAACTAGAGTGAGTACCACACAATCCTTGGGGAGATAAAGTCCTGACTTCACATTGAGAATACCCTCCATTGTGTTGTGTGGCATTATCAAAGTGATAAATGGGACAGATCTAGCAACTCAAGACTGGGCATCCATGAGGTGCTGTGGATCATCAACAGCAGCAGAATTGTATTCCAGCACAAGCTCTAACCTCATGGCCAGGCATATCCCTCACTCAACCATGAGCACCGAGCCAGGGGATCCCCCTCAGTTCAATGGAGAGGGTAGGAGGGCATGCCAGGAGCAGTACAAGGCAAACCCAAACATTAGGTTACAGGCCAAACAACAAACACAGCAGGTGACAGACAGAGCTAAATGATCCCACAACCAATGGGTCAGATCTATACTCTGCAGTGGTGCCACATCCAGTCATGAATGGTGAGAGACAATTAAACAACTCAATGAATGGAGGAGGAGGCTCCACAAATCTCCCCATCCTCAATGATGGAAGAGCCCAACACATCAGTGTTGATGATAAGACTGAACCGTTCACAGCAACCTTCAAACAGAAGTGCTGAGTGGATGATTCAGCTCGGACTCCTCCAGTGGTCCCCAACATCACAGAAACCAATTGTCAGATAATTCAGTTTACCTCATGTGATAAGAACAAACTGTTGGAGGGACTGGATATTGAATATTGCTCCTGACAGTATTCCGGCCATGGCACTGAAGACTTATGGTCCAGAACTTGCTCGTCACCCAGCCAAGCTGTTTCAGTGCAGCTACAACACGAGGAATACTACAGCAAGCAACTGGCTCCCAAAGCCAGTCCAGCATCCACAATGAACCAATCAGGAGTGTGATGGGATATTTCTCATTTGCCTGGATGGTTGCGGCTCCCAAATCACAGCAGAAGCTTTATACCATCCAGGTTACAGCAACCCACTTGATTGGCAAGACATTCACATTCACTCCCTCCACCTTTACTCAGTCGCAGCAGTGTGTACTATCCACAGGATGCACTGCAGATATTCACCAAAAATCCTCAGAGAGCACCTTCTGAATCCACAATCACCAATGGAGGCCACAATTATTTCAAAGACCTACCAGGAACATCAATTTCATTCAATTCAAAATTCCAGATTTAATCAACTAATATATTTCCAAGGACAGTGCAATTTAAAACTTTACTTTGCTAAAGGTTGTGCATTCTTATGCAATTCATAAATACTCATTCATTAACAGTATGGATGTTTTCAGAACTATATTCTTGATTCGCAATTACTTCATTTCAAACTGTATAAATATATTGCCTAATTCCTGCCAACATTAATTATACATGTACGTTCGATGAGCTGGGAGTGATTCTGCTCCCTTTGCAAACGAAGAGAATCACAGGGGGGTTAATTGTTTTATATAAGAAGCTGATATGAATAAAGAATGTCTGATGCTTCACGTCTGTTGTAACTGTTTGGTTTCATCTTCTAGTTCCCAAGATGGTGCTTATGGATCTATCAATAATTGAACAGATAACTTTCATTTACTATCATTTTCTTGGAATATTTGGAGTTCCTGGTAAGAAACTGAAACTGAGGACTTTGCATTTGTCTAAAAATTCAGACTCTAATTTTGTTCTTGCTTTTGATGCATTGATCAAGCATAGAACCTCAAATTATCTCCCTGAATGCGGCACCCAGTTAGGTCTTCCTTCAATATAGAATACTTCTTGCAATATGCATTGATAATGTTATTTCAGAACATTTCCTGGGATCCAGAAGATGGTAGATTTAAGGATGTATCTGTAAAACATATCCCATAGTTTAGAGGAACATGTGTTTGCAGCTCTCCTTTACTGTGTGTTTCTCTTGTCTCATGTTTGGATCCATTATAGATTCATTTGGAGGTGCTAATTGTTGTGGTTCGTCCACACCGAAAATCATCCTTCTATCCTCTGGCTGCCAGGATTATGGATGGAGCAGCGGAGAGGATGTTTGTTCTTTGTATCATTGTCATACTGCCATATATTCTGGTTTGGGAGAAGAGCTTTCCTCTTCATGATCAGTGCAGTCTTATCAAACCAGCACAGACTGTGTGAGCTTGTCAGATTGGGGAATTAATAAGAAAGAAATATGAACAAAAGGATATCTTATTATGTTGAGGTGAAGTTAGATGGAGGAAGTTTTATATGAAGCATGAACATTAACATTGGAATGAGTGACCTCATTTTTTTAAAAAAATCACACAGCACCAGGTTATAGTCCAACAGGTTTAACTGGAACAACGTTAGCTTCCGGAGCGTCGCTCCTTCATCAGGTGGTAGTGGAGGGCTCAATCCTAACACACAGAATTTATAGCAAAAATTTACAGTGTGATATAACTGAAATTATACATTGAAAAATTAATTGTCTGTTAAGCCTTTCATCTGTTAGAAGACAGTGATAGTTTCACTTCTTTCATGTGTAAATCACAAAATCTTTTTTTAAAAAGTTGCATTCTCAGGTAAGCTGTTAACAATGGGTGATAATGTTGTAGACAATATGTTGAAGGCGTTAGCCCCCTGTGTTCTCTGTCTATGCCATGATGTTTAGATTGATTTTAATCTAAAAAGTGAGATAATGGAGTTTTACATGAATTCATGCAGTTTTTGCACCTCATTTTTGTTGTAATTTCTAAATTCTGCTTGACAATTAATTTGGAGATTTAACTCTTGTCTTTGTAGCTAACTTCTTGACAATTGTCCTTCTGATCCGAGGAGGTTGTGGTCTGTCCAAAGGCATCACGCTTTACTTGGTGGGTATGACAATAGTGGACTTGTTGGTCCTTATATTCAATGTGATAATCTATTACATACTTTATTACTATTTCCCATTTTCATTTTTACACTACACTTCTGTAGTGAGCATCAATGAGGTGATCAACTATGTGCTTGTTGACTGCTCTGTTTGGCTGACAGTCGCTTTCACTGTCGATCGCTTTGTCCTCATTTGTTGTCAAAAGCTCAGAGAGAGCTATTGCAGGGAGAAGACTGTAGCTGTAATTATAACAACGCTGTGTGTTGTATCGTGCATCAAAAATATTCCAGTGTACTTTGCTTTTGAACCTGGCTATATAATTGACAATGTAGAGTGGACTGTTGATTTCAAGCCAGTGTATTTTACATGGCCAGGATGGATAACCTTTGACTGGCTTGATACAATTTTAAACCCACCATTGCCATACTTTCTCATTTTACTGCTCAATGCATTGACTGTTCGCCACATTGTGATGGCGAATCGAACCCGCAGACCACTGCAAGCTCAATGCAACACCCAGAACAGTGATGATCCAGAGATGCAGAGCCGAAGGAAATCCATCATTTTACTGTTCGCTATTTCTGGCACTTTCATCGTGCTCTGGATGCCATATGTTGTATTTTTTTTCACTTCCAGGATTACAGAACGTCATTATGAGCCAGATCAATTCATGGATCCGTTCTTTATTGCAGACTGCACAGCAGATATGTTTCAACTGCTGAGCTCCTGTACAAACACGTATATTTATGCATTGGCCCAGACTAAATTCAGGGAGAAATTGAGGAATGCAATAATGTATCCCTTTATTGCAGTTATAAAATGTTTAAAATAATTGAAACAAACTGAAACTGAGCAGCAAAACCTTCATCATGTTTGATTGAATTTGGATGAAATGTTGTCCTCAAAATGGATACTTTATTCTCTAAATGTCAGCCTCACCGCTGTGGTAACATTTCTCCTGTATCAGCAAGTGATGTGTTCTACCTGAGAATTGAAGCAGGCGTTTGTACAGTCAGATGTCATTTCAGATGAGCAAATGATTTATACTGAATAACGCAGAGATATTAGTCTAATGGCTGGAAACAAGCGCTGAAATCCCACCACAGCCTAATAGCTCATGGTGAGTAGGAAACCGCTGCTTATTGTGTGGTTCACTCATGTCCCCTCAGAAAGAGAATCTGCTGTCTTTACCTGGTCTGACCTACATCTGTCTCCAAACCACAGCAATGTGATATATTCCATCACACCATTAGATACAGGAGTAGATGTAGTCCATTCAGCCCATCCACTCAGCTTTACCATTCAATGAGATCATCACTTCTCTGCTAAGACTCAATTACACTTTCCTGCCTTTTGGCCATAACTGCTGATTCCCTGATTGATTAAAAATCTCTCGCTCTCAGCCTGGAACGTACTGGCCTAGTTTCAAAAGTTACCCATAGTAAAGAATTCTTTAGAATCATTACCCTCTTAGAAAATCAATTACTCCTCTGTCTTAAATAGGCAACCCCTTTGTAATATGTCAGCAATCCTAACTGAAAAGGAGCATCATTTCTTGTTTAACACCAAAGCAGAGCCACTTCTCATGGTGTAGATAGGCTTGTCCCAGCCCGGAAGAGACAGATATCCCTGGGTTTGATTTTAATTTTATATTCAGGAATGATACCACACACATTTGAATGTTTTCTTCACACGAGGTGATTCTTTTTTTCCAACTATTACCCAACAGAGCCTGCTTTGGATTTTTATGAATCAGGGTCTGCACTTCTTTTTCCCTAATCAACCCATTCAGAGATGTCATTCCATACCTGAGGAGCAGGTGGATCTTGAACCCAGGCCATCTGGCTCAGAGGTAGGGACACTCTCAATATACACAAGAGCCCTGAATCCTACCAGAAGCTGTGGCTGGATTTGAACATGTGCCTCCAGGGAATTAGCCTGAGTGACCGAGCCAGTGACATTATCCTGAGGCCATCACTTCCCTTCATTGGGTCTGCATTATCATGGGCTAAGGTGATGCATTCTAGCACGAAGTTATTGCCTGTTACCAAAGGAATTCATTCTCAACTTGCTCGACAGGAAGATTCATTCATGATTCCCAGGAGTTTTAAAGAGATTCTCAGATCCCTCCCCCTCCAAGTCTGAGCGATCTCCCCCTTGCTCCTGTGACGATGTGGCTTCCTATGTTGTTTTGTTCATGGCCCCATTCCTGTTGCTTTCCAGGTCTGATCGAGGAGGGTATAATAAGTCAGTGAATGTCTCTTCAGTGAAGACTGTCAAAGAGACAGTGCAGGGAGCTCCCCCTCGGTGGTGTGTCCATTGAAACAATTCCCTCTGTGGAGGGTTCCTGCCGGAGGTGGTCAACATGCTTTTTGTGCAATTTCCTCCTCAGTTTTGACCAGATACAATATCGGCCTGTTTTTTAAAAGGTTAACTCCCAAGGTGTCTGGAGAGCAGTCACCAACGTTCCTTACATGGATTGCAACTCCCTCGAGTAATTTTTGAGACCTTGGAACCCCATTATGTTCCTTGGAGTCAGTGTCTCTTTGGTCTAGTTTTCATTTTCTCTTCAACAGGGTATAATCCATCTTTGTCAACTCTGTACCCAAGGTACAATGACCCGTTTACCTGAACACACATTTATCCCTATTTAGCCGAATGCCAGCCTCAGACAAACACTGGTAGACCTCCTCCAAACTCCACAAATGTTCCTTTGTGGTTCCCTCTGAGATTGAAATGCCACCCAGATAGTCTCTGAAACTCTTCATGAAGCTGTTAGAAGGGGCTCCACAAACGGTCAGGAGAATGACTTTTTGTTGGTGATTTACCCCGTTTGCCTGAGAAAAATATCTCATTATTTCAGTGTACTGGGACAATCCTCCACACCCGAATCAAAACGTTCCAGATTCCCAAACAGCAGAATGTTTAACATTTCCCTGACATGGTCTCACTGGGTTTGTTGAAAGGCAAGGCTGTCTGAAACATGCCTTTACTCTCAATGCCAATATAATAACTCAGGAAGCCTGACTGGAAAGGAACAATATTTGTTGTTGAAAACCAAAATACAGCGATTGCTCATGGCACACAGAGGCTAGTCCCAGCCCGAGACACACAGTTCTGCAGATCATCACCGGGTCTACATTATTTGCTTTTCACTTAACCTTTTTTTTAATCAAATTGTTCAGAGATGTTTTTACACACCTTTGGAGCTGTACTTTGCTTTTGAACCTGGCTCTGTAATTGACAATGTAGAGTGGTCTGTTGATTTCGAGCCAGTATATTTCACATGGCCAGGATGGATAACATTTGACTGGATTAATATAATTGTAAACCCATTATTACCATACATCCTGATTTTATTATTTAACACCCTGACTGTTAAACACGTTGTGATGGTTAATCAAACCCACAAAGTGCTGCTAGGTCAACACAACACCCTGAACAGCGACGCTGCAGAGATGCAGAGCTAAAGGAAATCCATCCCTTGACGGTTCGCCATTTCTGACAGTTTCATCATGGTGTGGATGCCTTCTGTTATATTCTTCCTCATCGCTAGAATAACAGAATGTCATTATGAACCTGATCAATACATGGACCCGTTACGAATCACAGAATACACTTATCACAGATATGTTTCAACTACTGAGCTCCTGTACAAACACATGTTTATGTATTGGCCCAGACTACATTCAGGGAGATGTTGAGAAATACAATAATGTATCAATTTATTACAATTATTAAACATGTCAAATGATCAAAACAATCTGAAACACAGCAGCACAAACTTTATTGTGTTTGAGTGAACTCTGTCTGAAATGTTGTTCACAAAATTGACACTTAATGACTTGAAATATCAGCTTCAGCTTGGTAGCACCATTCTCCTGTGTCAGCAAGGTTAATGTTCAAGCACGTCACCACCGCAGACACTTGCACAGCCAGATGCCATTCCAAGTGAGTGAATGGTTTCTGGAGTGACAGGAACACAGTGGAAATATTACTGGATTGATAATGCAGAGGTTCAGGGTAATGTCGGGACAAAGGGGATCAAATCCCACCATTAACTCATAGCTAGTGGTGAGCGTGAAACTTAGTGCTTAATGAGATAAAGACCATAAGACATAGGAGGAGAAATTAGGCCATTCAGCCCGAGTCTGCTCCACCATTCAACCATATCTGATAAGCTTCTCAAACCCATTCTCCCTGTAACTTTTGATCCTCTTTACAATGAAAACCGGTCCATCTCCATCTTAAATATACTCAATGACCCGGCTCCACAGCCTTCTGTGGCAATGATTCCACAGATTCCCCACTCTCTGGCTGAAGATGTTTCTCCTTAGCTCCGTTCTAAAAGGTCTTCCCTTTACTCTGAGGCTGTGCCCTCGGATTCTAGTCTCTCCGACCAATGGAAACACCTGCCCAAGATCCCCTCTGTCCAGGCCGTTCACTATTCTGTAAGTTTCAATTACATCCTCCCTCATCCTTCTAAACTCCATCGAGTACAGACCCAGACTCCCCAAACATTCCTCTTATGGTCAGTTTTTCATTCCTGGCACCATTCTCCTGAACCTCCTCTGAACATGCCCCAGGGCCAGTACATCCACTCTGAGATATGGGACCCAAAGCTGCACACAATACTCCAAATGTGATCTGACCAGAGCCTTATTGAGCCTCAGACGTACATCCCTAATTTTATATTCAAATCCTCTCAAAATAAATGCCATCATTGCACTTGCCTTTCTAATTACCGACTTAACCTGCAAGTTTACCTTGAGAGAAACCTGGATTAGTATTCCCAAGTCTCCTTTTGCACTTCAGACTCGTGAATTTAGAAAACAGTCCATGCCTCCATTCTTGCTCCCAAAGTGCATGACCTCACACTTTCCCACGCTGTACTCCATCTTCCACTTCTTTGCCCACTCTGCTAACCTGTCCAAATCCTTCTGCAGCCTTCCTGCCTCCTCAATGCTACCTGCCCCTTTACCTATCTTTGTATTATCTGCAGAATGCCCTCAGTTCCTACAACTAGATCAGTCATGTATAAAGTGAAAAATTGTGGTCCCAACATTGACCCTTGTGGAACACTACATGTCACCGGCTGCCATCCTGAGAAGGCCTTTTTTATCCCCACTCTCTGCTTCCCGTCAGACAGCCAGGCTTCTACCCATGCTAGTACATTGTCTCTGACACCATGGGCCCTTATCTTACTCAGTAACCTCCTGTGCGTCACCTTGTCAAAGACCTTCTTGAAGTTCAGGTAGATAGCATCCATTGGCTCTCCTTGGATTAAACTGCTCACTACTGCCTCAAGAAATTCTAGCAGATTTGTCAGGAATGACCTCCCCTTGATGAGACCATGCTGACTCTGCCCTATTTTACCATTCACTTCCAATTATTCAGCAATTTCACCCTTCACAATGGATTCCAGGATCTTACCCTATAATAAAGTGACTGACATTGACATAAACACATTGTGTTAAACTCATGTTGGTCAGATTCCCATTCTTTGAGTCTGCGTCAAAGATCATTTTTAATGTCAGAGACTGTATCACATTCATTGCCATGTTTCAGTAGTTATTTGTTGTACTGCTGCTCTATAACTATGTCCAACTATGTTATGACTCACTGGGATAACGTGCTGGAAATCAAGACCCACTCTTCCCAGCCATCACAAAGGTAAAGTTTTTAAAAGAAATGGAATGACCCCAAACCTACCTGATTTTCAGAGCCAGCTCGATAGGAAACACAAATTAGATTACAGTACGAAACAAGAAATCACTATGTATTACAGGTCATCAGATTCTAGCTACTCAGAAACAGAGAGAGAGAGAGAGCTACATAAACAGGATACACAATTGATATCAATTTCCTTGATTTCCAAATATGCAGTTGTCCAGGTAAATCCCTGGGGTTCAAAACAATTCTTTCTCATTTCAGTTCACAATTTTAAACACAAAATTAAACACCTTGTATTTTTATTCATAGAGCAATCTTCTGGTAGTCACAATTAGTGTCGAAGATTTCTGTGTGATTTTGTAAAAAATTCTCAGCACAGCTTGTACGTGTGAGAGTTCCTTGTTCTGAGGCACTCTCACTGACTGTAGTATTTGCAGCCTGACCTACTCTTTGTCTTGGCTTGTTGTGTGTGTCTTTCAGGATTTAATACTTGATGAACTGAATGGTTTCTGATGCTCTCCTGTGATAAGGTTTTCCTTCCTCTCAGGATTTCTCTGTCATTCTTCCTGCGTTCTGCTCCGAACACATTCTAAATGGCTTGCTCCAAAGTTTCTTCTTCTTTATAATCGAATAAATCTGATCAACCCCATCAATGATTCCAATAAAAATCTTCCCTTTTAAGATTTCTCATTTCAAAGTTTCATAGCTACTCTTTTCCACAAATCTGCAGGAATCATTCACTAAATTATTTATGGATTCCCCTCAATGCTGTACTCTTCTGTTAAATGTTAATTTTTGAGAGTTTAATTTGTGCTCACATTAAAGTAATTACATTGTCAATTGATCAGAGACAGTTCAGTATTGATGGGAAAACAACACATTTCGTTGAAAAGTTTCATCTTGCAGTTATCAAGGTGATTGTCAAGAATATTAATTCAATAAGAAAACTATCATGAGAGAGAGGATTGATTGGTTGGGAAGTAGACTGTGATTGGTCAAATTGTTGCCATGGAGAATGCATCAATTAATACAGATTGACAACTAACAGCCAACTTCTGTGTAAATTGTAAATCAGACAAGTTAGCTCTGATTGATCGGGTCATTGTCCTGATAAATAAACTGAGGAGCCAGTTCTCTGCTGCAACTACTGACTGACTGACTGCATGAGCAGATCTTAAAACTATCAAGGTATTGAAGGTGTAAACATCGCTGTTATTCCTACAATTTGGCCAGCAGAGGTGCTGATGAGCCATTCTTGGTGATGGATGTTGATGTTCCTCATCCAGAGTTCCAACTCCTGATTCGCTAATCTCCGAATCCACATTTTGCATAAATTCAGATCTTTCCTTTTCTGTATAACTCACTCCCACATGGCTCATGATGATCAGTTTTCCTTACTTCCATAATCTTTTTCAGGTTTCCAAAATGTCCCTTACCTTGGCAGATAGGAGCCACCCAAAAAGGAATAAGAAACATGAACTGGAGTAGGCCATGAGGTCCCTTGAGCCTAATCTGCCATCCAATAGGATCATGGCTGATCTGGCATTCCTCATATCCACTCTCCTACCCTTTTCCATAACCTTTGACTCCCCTACTGCACAAGTAGCTATCTATCTCAGCCTTAAATCTACACAAGGACTCTGTCCCCACAGCTCTTTGTGGCCAGGAGGTCCAAAAGACTCATGACCCTCTGAGGGAAGAACATCTTCCTCAGCTCAGGCTTAAATTGATATCCCGTTATTCTGAGGCGGCACCCTCTGGTCCTAGACTTTCCCTTGAGGGGAAACACCTTGTCAGTGTTGACCCTGTCAAGCCTCTTATGAATCCCATATGTTTCACTGAGATCACTTCTCATTCTTTTAAATTCTGTTGAGTAGATTCCCAACCTGATTAACATTTACTCATATGACAATCCCTCCATTCCATGGATCATCCCAGTGAATTTTCTCTGAACTGCCTCCAATGAAATAACGTTTTGACTTTAATGAGGAGACCAAAACAGTGCACAGTACTCCAGATATGATCTCACTAGCACATTGTGCAGTTGCAGAAAGACTTGCCTACTCTCACACTCCCATCCCCTTGAAATAAGGAACAGCATTCCATTAGCCTTCCCGATTACCTGCTGTACCTGTGTGCTGGCTTTCTGTGCTTCATGCACAAGAACCCCTGAGTTCCTTTGTGTTACAGTTTTCTGCAGTTTTTTCTCCAGTTACACAATACTCTGTTCTTTTATTCTACCTTCCAAAATGAACAACTTCACACTTTCCCACATTATACTCTATTTGCCAACATTTTGTCCACTTATTTTACCTGTCAACATGTCTCCGTGAACTGTCTGTGTTCACCTCACAATATGCCTCTCCATGTATTTGTGTGCCATCTGCACATTTAGCTTCAGTACATTACTTTCCTTCCTCCAAGTCATCAATATACATTACCAACAGTTACAGGCCCAGCACTGATCCCTGTGGAAACCCATTGGTCACAGGTCACTAACCTGCACAAGAACCCCTTATCCCCATTCACTGTTTCTTGCCCCTTGTCCAATTTTCTCTCCATTCCTATACACTACCATCAACACCGTTTGCTCTTATCATGTGGCTGACCTTTCATGAGAGATCTTGTTCAACGCCTTCTGCAAGTCCAAATACAGCACAACTGTCAGCTGTCCTCGACATACTCTGATTGAGGCTTCTTCAAAAAACTCTAATAATTTAATCAGACATGAATTCCCTTTCATGAAACCATGTTGACTCTGCTTGATTAGGTTATGATTTCCCAAATGGGCTGCTATTACTTCCTGAATACATTGATTCCAATACTTTTCCCACAATAGATATTCAACTAATTAGCATACAGTAACTTGTCTTTTTGAACAGAGTGTCACATTGGCAGCTTTCCAATCTCTGGAACTTCTCCAGAAACCCAGGGTTTTTTGCAAATTGCAGCCAATGCATTCAGTATTGCTGTAACTACCTCTTTTAGGATCCAAGGATGTAAATCATCAGGGCCAGGAGACTTATCTGCCTTTAGCACCAGAGGTTTGTCTAAAACTACTTCTTGAGTGATAATGATTGTACGTAATTCTTTCCTCTGTATTCATTAGCATGAATGGGATGTTCAAAGTATTTTCCACCGTCAGAATATCTGTTTAACTATTCTGCCATTTCCTTGTTCCCTGGAACATTCCCCCAGATTCATTTTCTTAGGAGTCTATGTTCACTTTGACCCCTCTATTCCTTTGTATACATTTAAAGAAGCTCGTCTTGTCAGTTTTTATATTCCTCACTAGTTTGCCCTCGTAGTTTAATTTCTGTCTTTTGATCTCAGTCATGACAATGGCATTGGCGGTTGAGAATGTGTCTAATGCAGAATCAGGTTGGTCCAGTGTGGAATCGAGTGGGTCCAGTGTGGAATCGAGTGGGTTCAGTGCAGAATCGAGTGATACTGAAGTTCTAGACCCCTCCAAAGGGGCCTCTTGGTTCAAGATCGGTCAAAAGAATCACAATGAATATGGTCTGTTTAAATCAAGGTTACCAGTTTAATTAATTAAGGCAGCCTGACGCAGATTTGTCCAGCAACACGGAGGTTAAAAGCTTCTGTATTCCATGAAGAAATGGTGCAAATACATGCGAAAATTGCACATTAATTATATATTTTTTAAGAGATTACAAAATTAGGAGAAAATCTTTAATTACAAGAAAAGACCAATCACATATAATAAAGTGACATGATTTACAGCAGGTTAATCCAATGATATTCCCTGGGAAAGGGATCTTAATTACATAAATCGTCAAATCATAGGTTTGTACAAATACCAAATCACTGTCTTATGATTCTTACAATGAAAAATACATTGATTTCCCTTATCTCTAAACACAACCAACTTAGCAAAGCATCAGTTCAAGTTCACAGAGTCAAATCATTACTTGCAGCCATTTTGTTGTGTTATTTTAAATTGAAAAACCATTTTGAAGTTAATAAAAATCTACATACACTTGTTGCTTCTGACAAAAGCCTAAATTCAAATTTTAGATCCTCAATCCCAGTGTGGAATCGAGTGGGCCCGGTGTGGAATTGACTGGGCCCAGTGTGGAACTGAGTGGGCCCAGTGTGGAATCGAGTGGGCTTAGTGTGGAACTGAGAGGGCCCAGTGCAGAATCGAGCGTGCCCTGTACAGAATCGAGTGGGCCCAGTGCAGACTGTGACGGTGCAGTTGGAGGTGAGTTTGGGTTTCTGGCAATTTCTGCATCAATGAGGTGGTCCTAGTGCTGACTCATGACTGTCGCGGTGGAGGTGAGTTTGGGCTCAGTACGTGACCTGGTGGCATCAGCAGTGGCTTCATCGGTGAGGTAGGCTCAAAGCAGACTCATGGTGATGGCAGAGTCGTGTTTGGGCCGGTGCAGTACCTCGTGGCATCGGTGGCATTTGCATTGACGAGATCCAGCAAGGACTCATCGTGGTGAGGACATCGGTGAAGGTGGGATGGGTCCGAAGAATGGAGCACTGAACAAGAAGGAGGGTAAAGCTGAACATTTTTAATTTATTTCTTTACCTTCATATTTGATGTTTTGGTTTATTTTTCTGTGTTTTAAGACGGCACCAGAAAGTGGCGACACTATATAATACTTTCCATTCTATTTTGTAACAAAATGCACTGGATAATAAATATATCAAATCAAAATGAAATCCTTTAGTCAAAGCAATCAGACTGTCCATCTGGATTAAAACAGTGTTTCTTCTGACTATTATAGTGGGGATTTAAAAGTTGAATTTAAGCCTTTGTCAGAAGCAACAAATATATGTAGGTTTTTATTAACAACAAAATGGCTGCAAGTTATGATTTGACATTGTGAACCTGTATTACTGCTTTGCTGAATTAGCTGAAATAGAAGATAAAGCAAACAATGGAGTTCTCATAAAATGAATCATGTGACACTAATTGACCACTCAATCTAACCTTGAACTGCCAGCATGAGATGATGATCTCCCACAGATAAGAACCATTTCCCAGGAAGTGTCATTGCATTAACCTGCTGTCAATCATGTCACCTTATTACTGGCGATTGGTCTTTTCTAATAATTAAGGCTGTACTGTCTTTCAAAAACATATTTAAAAATGCTTATTGTTTAACTGTAATTGCGCAATTTTGCCACGGAACACAGAAACTTAAACCTCTGTGTTGCTGGACAAAACTGTGCCAGGCTGCTCCAGCATCTGCAGACAACACATTTGCAGCTGTGATCTCCAGCATCTGCAGACAACACATTTGCAGCTGTGATCTCCAGCATCTGCAGACCTCATTTTTTACCCGAAGATTTTAACCTACTGCGAATCCTCTTACAAGGATGCCTTCCTTGAAGAAGCTCTCTTCCTCCCTCTACAAGGATTTCAGTGAGTCCCTCTCTCACTGCACCCCCCAGGTCCTCCCTACCTTTTATCTTAGTCTGCTTGGCTACTCTCTCTCATTCCTGATGAAGGGCTTATGCTCGAAACGTCGAATTCTCTATTCCTGAGATGCTGCCTGGTCTGCTGTGCTTTGACCAGCAACACATTTGCAGATGTGATCTCCAGCATCTGCAGACCTCATTTTTTACTGCCTTATTTTATTAAACTAATAACCTTGCTTCATACAGATTGCTTTCCATTGATTTTTTTGACCGATCTCGAAGCCGAGAGTTGTCGCCTGGGGTCTACATCTTCATTTGTTGCAGTGACCCCGGGTTTGACATGGATGGATCATGAACAGCGGTGTAAGAACCGAGAGTCCTTCACTGTTGAGAGTTGAGCAATTCGGCCGGGGCCACACCTGAGCATTTTATATGCGTTTAGTTTTCCTCTCATTCAAGTGGTGCCCGACCTGACCCCTCGCTGTTTATTTTCTAGTCCAGCCCAAAAGGATCAGTCTGAGCAAAGATAGGAGACCCTGTGTATGTAAAAAAAGGGATAAAAATAAGTGAAGTTGGGAATGTTTTTAATATTCACGGTTGGCCGTTTCCGGGGTTGGTTAACTCTGAAGCGGGATTATTTACCTCCGAGTGTTTTATTTTAACGGTTGGCGGTTTCTGGGGTTGTTTAATTCAGAGATTTTTTTGGATTTATTGATCTCTGACCTTTGAGCCCCTCCTCACCTTCAAACTTTCCGAGTTTTGATATTGTGATTGAATTTGATCCGATGAAGACGAGTAGAGAGGGACAAGGTCGGGAATCTTCTCCGAATTCAGTAAACCCGATTTGGCTGGATTGGTGTTGTTTAAATTAATACCAAGATTCTTTAATAAAAAGAAAATATTGCGGTATTTTATAACAAAAGGTTTGATGTTTTGTAAAATGAATTAGGATTTGTGGAAGTTTGATTAGTGAATTAAAAACAAGTCTGAGTCAATACTATAAAAGGAAAGTGGTTTGAAATGGGTAATTATAAAGATAAAACAGAAGGTCCACTCTCAACCTTCGTTAAAAATTCCCGAAAAAATCGGAGGCTTTTAGAAAACTTAAACAAAGCATTGGGCCATGAACTAGCAAACCCACAAGCTGCTGCCCCTAACGCCACTATCTGTATTTATTGCCCTTGGAAGCCCCATGAAATTATATCTATCCTCAGTAATGCACCAGACCGCCACGAGGTACCTCAGCAATTCATCGATTTTCCTAAGTACCATAATTAAAGTTTATGATGGTAATGCCAAAGATCTTTGGGCCCTTATCTGGTCGGCATGGACGAGTTGGGCCGAAGGGTCTGTTTCCCTGCTGTACATCTCTATGACTCTAAGTCCTTACCCCCTCTGAATATGCCCGCTTTACTGAACACATTAAGCACAATCTTAATGCTTTTGCTAACGCTGTAGCCCAGGAACAACAGCAACAAGATGGTATTCTTGCTGCTGCAACTACAATATTAGCAAAGCCTATTGAGCTCACTCTCAAACTTTGCCTGAAAAATCAGGAGTCTGCTGAGGGCTTCCTGGAAGGTTTTAGAGAATGTTATGAATCTTATTCCGGAGATGAAAATTGAAATTTCAGTGCTGCCAAAGCTCAATATAACTCGATGCTATTAAACTGCCTCCCGCCCTCTGTAGCCACAGCAGTCAAGATAAATGACTTGCAATGGTTTGAAGCCACTCCTTATCAACTCCGTTGTTCTATTAGAGTTTTATGGAAACAACAAAGTGAAGAAAAGCCTCCAATCCGTGTAAAATCGGAATTTGTTGTTCGAGAGGAGTATTTTAAACAACTACCCGTGTGTAGTAATGGTGGCTCTGCATCGAGCTGAAACAACAGTCGTGGGCGTGGTTGAGAGGCTCCTCCTCCTGGAAATACACGTCCAGGCTGTTTTAATTGTAGTAGCCCATATCACTAGGCTTGGGACTGCCCAATCTGAGGCTGCTTTATCTGTGACAATGCTTAGCACTGGGGCACTGCTTGCCCGAGAGTGGCAATAAACTAAGAACAAGGAAACAGTTGTAGAAATCACCCTGAGAACTGTGATAATTGTTGAAGACCTTCTGATAATAAGCATCTTTCATCACAAGCAGGAAGAAGAGGACAGATTACCAATTTTTCCCAAAATAATCCTTTTCCCAATGACTAAATAATTTTCCTTTATGTTTTCTGTCTTTCAAACCGGAACCCTCAGTCTTACTTAAAGTTAACAACAGATGGTACCCTTTTCTAACTGGTACAGGGGCTTTAATGTCTTTTGCAAAATCTGACATGAATCTGCCAATTTCTAAACAGACAGAGAATGTATCTGGTCTCCAAGGAGAAAGCCACAAATATCCACTCACTGATCAAGTCCCCATTTATTTCCAAGACTATTCCCTGCTTCATCGCTTTGTGATTACAACCAACTTATCATGTAACCTGATGGGACGAGACCTGCTGTGTGCCTTCCAAGTTAAACTTGCATGTTCCCCTTATGGTGTCCAACTTGATTCTGACTCATCTGTCCACTAAACCACAATTGTGGCCACTTGATATTGACCCTCAAGTTCCTGGAGAACATATTACTCTTGCTTATGATTGAACAGGCCAAGATAAATGTTTTGAAAACTTCTTCACAAATTAATTGGAACTAAATGGACTGTGCAGATTTTGGCCCATGTCGCCAGTCCAGAAGGAGAGGCCGATTTTGTTAAAGTACCATCTCATTTATGGAAGCAAGGGGACTCATCAGCCCCTCACATCACTCAGAAAGTAAATACGCCTCACCATGTTAAGGAAGTTGGCCCGTTGGTTCACCGTGTAATTACCAAGGCTTATCTGCATTGTTACCTACTGCAGACATTTCAAGAAGACATGACTATTCTCTTTTATCCAACTCCTACTTCCTGCAATGCCACACTCCAGCACTGTGAGAGTCGGGTCATCCTTTGTCTAATCAACCTGGATATATGAGCTGAGACATCCTCTCATGTTTGACTTACAGACTGTGAACACATTCAAGTTGCTTTAAAGCCAAATGTTATCTTGCCATCCATTCACCAGTACCCACGAAAACAGCAAGCTATACCAAGCCTTACTGCTTTAATTGAAAACTTTCTCCACCAAAGTATATTAGTCCCATGTCAATTGCCTTGTCTAACTCCTATTATGGCTGTCCCAAAACCTGGCAAACCAGACCAATATAGGATGGTTCAAGATTTAAGAGCTATCAATGCCATTGTCCAGCCACTTCAGGCCTTGGTTCCAAACCCAGCTCATATTTTATCCACAATATCATCGGATGCTAAATCTTTTGCTGTTGTTGATCTTCAACATGCCTTTTTCTTACTGTCTCTTCATGAGAACAGCCAGTACTTATTTGCCTTCACCTTTAATGGACAGCAGCTAACTTGGACTCGACTACACTAAGGCTTCATTCATTCTCCAACATTTTTCTCTCAGATCTTACAGAAATAATTGAGGTCTTTAACCTCGACAAGTGGATCTACACAAGTTCAATATGTAGACGACCTCCTGGTAGCCAGTGTTGATGAAGAATCAAACCACCCTGATGGTGTGCTTCTTGTCAATTACTTGAAGCACTTAGGATACATAGTCTCTCCACAGAAAGTCTCCATTGCACTACGTCAAGTTAAATTCCTGGGCTTTATAATATGTGCTGACCCACACTCTCTGGAACAGAGTCGTATCACTCCTGTTATCAACTTCCCAGCCCCAATCAACGCGAAGCAAGTGCACCAATGGCTGGGCATGGTCAACTTCCACAGACAGTGGGTTCCAAACGCGACTCTCCTCATGAAGAAGTTGGCTCTATATTCCTGTTATGAAGGAACATTCACCCTCTCCTCAGAAGGAAAGCAAGCCTTTGATGATCTAAAGCAAGCTTTGTCACAAGCTCCAGCTCTGGGAAGACCTCTTTATGACAGACCCTTTCAATTATACTGCACTATTGTGGATGACTGTGCCTCTTCAGTACTTACGCAACTTCAGCCAGATAAACAACGTCCAGTTGCCTACTTTTCTACTAAACTTGACCCCGTTGCCTTGGGACATCCCAGCTGCACTCAGATTTTAACTGCCATTTATATCAGTTTACAATCTGCAGAGAATCTTACACTGAAACAAGACTTTGTCATCTCCAGTTCTCATTCAGCGGTTGCCCTTTTAGGGAATTTGCAAACTCAACATTTGACTGCAGCCCACCAAAACCGTTATGAGATTTATCTTTTAAATAATCCCTGATTGACTTTTATGCATTGTACTACCATTAACCCTGCTGATTTTTTTAGCTCATCTTCCTTCATCCTTGTCCACCCCAGAACATAATTGTTTTCTCCTCATCAATGAGAACGTCCAAGTTCAACCAGACCCTTCTGACATTCCAATCCAAAATCCCGGTATCAATATGTTCCCTGATGGTCGTTCCTTTATTGACCAAACAGGAACTGGTTTTTCAGGCTACGCTGTAGTTGATGTGGCTCTATCCTGGAGTCTGCTGCCTTTGACAACCCTTTTTCAGCCCAGCAAGCTGAACTTTTTGCACTGATCTGTGCTTGCATTCTAGGGACAGGGCTCCACCATAATATTTACACTGATTCATGATGTGCTTTTGGGGCTGGACATGATTTCAGACAACTCTGGAGCAACAGAGGATTTTTGACATCTTCTGGCACTCCCATCTCTCACCGTCAGCTTGTCTCAGATTTTTTGACTGCACTCCGACTCCCAAAACAGGTTTCTGTTGTCAATTGTACCACTCATGGATCTGACCAATCCTCTGTTGATGTAGGTAAACGTGCTGCTGATGTAGCTGCAAAACAAGCCGTGAGCAATTGTCTTATGATTGTGCCTAAAATGGTGAGTCAGACTGAAAGCTCTGACAGGAGTAGGTCTATCTCGGAGAAACTAATGCCAACCATTGAAGATGTTGTTACCTTACAGAGGGACGCCTCTGAATCTGAAAGGCAGTTGTGGTCTAAAACCGGCTGTTATTGTAATCCTGTTACTACACTATTGAGCACTCTTGCTGGACAGATTTGTGTGTCTGATGAATTTACTTTCTGGGTAGTTGGTTGTATTCTTTATGTTACTCACTGTGGGGCTTGCTCAACATCTGATTTGCTTTTGAATACTTGGTGGCATCCACGCCTCCAGCAGATGGCCCAACAAGTAAGTGATGGATGTCTCACTTGTAAGGAACACAATCAGGGAAAAGGTATTCCTTGCCCTATAGGTCAGACACCCCTCCCTGAGAGCCTTTTTCAAACTCTTTAACTTGATTGCATTGAATGAGAAAAGTGTCAAAAACTATAAGTATGTTTTACTTATTGTTGATATTTTTTTCTGAATGGATCGAAGCTTACCCTACTTCCAAAGCTACTGCAAAAACTGTTGTGAGAATCCTACTGAAGGAGATTATTCCCCGCTTTGGAATTCCTCTTTGTCTGTCTTCTGACAATGGTCCTCACTTTATTGGTGACATAAATGAGGAATGATCCTCTCAATTCAGCATTCCCTCTCAACTCCATTGTGCTTCTCGCCTACAGGCTGCAGTTCTTGTGGAGCGTTGTAAGCAGACTCTGAAAACTAAACTCACAAAATGAACTTCTAAGACAGGCCTTTCCTGGGTTAAACTATTGCCCCTGGTTCTGTGTTCACCTATGCTGCACTCCCGCTGGTAGAACTCACTTATCCCCTGTCGAAATAGTTTACGGCCGGGCCTTTCGCACACCTTGGAATGACGCCACTGCCCCTGTCCACTTTAACCACATGCCAGGCGATAAGTCCTGCTATGTTCTCTTCTAAACTAACATTTCATGACCGATCCATTCTAGAGTACATGCTGCTCACGAAATTCTCCGCTCCCTTGAAGGAGATCACCGTATTGAGCCAGGCTCCTTTGTCCTCATCAAGAATTGGACATGCCATAGCCTCCAACCTCGATGGGAAGGACCCTTTCCGGTCCTCCTCACTACCCCAACTGCTGTCAAAGTGGCGGGGCGATGTGCATGGGTTCACATCCACCATTGTAAGGTCATTGGAGATGTATCTAAGAAAGGGGAAGATGATGAAAATGATGGAGATGATGAGAATGATTGAGAAGATGATAGAGATATTGAGAATGAAAGGGAACTGAGAAGGGAGTCGGAACCAGACTTTTAGGGCATAGCTGCCTTTTCGAATAGTAATTTTACTTCTGGTTTAGATATCGTAACCTTTGCTACAGAAATGACTACCAGGATGAGAAGCACTTTCATCCTGAAATGTGGACTTGCCCTGGCAAGCATTAGTACACAAGAGAGGACCATCTGTCTGTGTGACCCTGATCCACAAGAGACTGTATACCACCTATTGTGTGGAATATTACTCAAGATGATCATCGTAATGGTCAACTACATCAACAAGATCGCACAGTCCTTTGACAGAACGTTAACTGTAACTGGATTGCATTCAATTTCCCTCTAAAGCTGAGGGACAACCTTCATCCAACTGATTGGCTGAAAAGACTCAAGATGCATATCCCTCATCTTCCTGTAAGAGAATGCTGGCTTCCTATAGGTCAGAGAAATGAATGGGGGACTGTCTACAGCAAGAATCATTGTGTTCCTGTGAGAGCATTTTAAGTGGGAGCAGCCGCGGAGGTAGGACGAACTCGGAAGACTGCAGATAAGGTAAGGCAGTTTTTATTAAAATTACTTATCGATAGTGGGCAGCGGTGTTTTTCTCTTTCACAGAAGGAACGGGAGCAGCGGAGGAAGTGACGAGGACCGGAGGGGCAGCCGGGTAGGAAAGCAGTGACCATATATATCAGCAAGGTGGCTAAACCAGAGACTCTACTACTGTAGTGTCTCCCACCCGCCCTCCTCCTCTAACCTAGTTAATAAGTAGGAAGAGCAGGAGCCAAGACCGGTCGTATATCTGGGCAGTGGCTGAACCCGAGACACTACACGTGATGTGTCTCCCACCGCACCCCCCCTTCCTCTAACCAAAAATAGGACTCTGGTTTGTTAAGGTAAGGATTTTCTATTTCTTTATCGGTGATTGGTTAAAATTTTACTTTTTATGGTTTATCTATTAATTGGTTTTTAGAAAAAGACTTACAGAGAGGTATCAGAAAGTATTTTAACTCAAACTTATAGAAAGTAATAAAATAATTAACTGAGCAGAGATGGCTGGGCAGGTGATGTGCTGTAGCTGTATGATGTGGAAGCTGGCTGATCCCATTGTGAATGCCAGTGACCACATCTGCAGCAAGTGTTGGTTGCTGGAAGAACTCCATCTCAGAGTTGATGATCTGGAATCTGAGCTTCAAACACTGTGGCACATCCGGGAGGGGGAGAGTTACCTGGATGCTTTGTTTCAGGAGGCAGTCACATCTGGGAGATTAAGTAATTCACATTCAGTTAGTGATCAAGGACATCAGAGTGTGACTGTAAGTGAGGCAGGTAGGGGGAACCTGAGTTCAGGAGTGCAGGAACCTCAGCCCTTGACCTTGTCCAACAGGTATGAGATTCTTGCTCCCTGTACAGATTAGGAAAAGGGCTCGGGACAGGATGAGCCAGCTGACCACGGCACAATGATGCAGAAAGCCATTCAAGAGGGCGGAGCAAAAAGACAAGTAGTTGTTATAGGGGATTCTATAATTAGGGGGACAGATAGTATCCTATGCAAGCCAGATCAGAAGTCTCGCATGGTGTGTTGCCGGCCCGGTGCCAGGGTGTGGGACATCTCCAACCGGCTTGAAAAGATATTGGAAAGGGATGATCCAGTTGTTGTGGTCCACGTTGGAACTAACAACATAGGCAAAGCTAGGCTGGAGGACCTGTTTGAGGATTATCAAGCACTAGGAAGGAAATTGAAGTACAGGTCCTCAAGGGTAATAATCTCCGGATTACTGCCTGAGCCACGTGTCAATCGGCATAGGGATAAGAAAATTAGGGAAGTAAACACATGGCTAAGGGATTGGTGTGGGAAAGAGGGATTCCATTTCATGGGGTATTGACATCAGTTTTGGAACTGAGGGGACCTGTACCGTTGAAACAGTCTCCACCTGAACCGATCTGGTACCAATGTTCTAACGAAGAGGATAAATAGGGTGGTCAGTAGGATTTTAAACTTTTGAGTTGGGGGGAAGGGAAAGTGAAAGCAACAGGGAGTATGGAGTTAAATGGAAAGATAAGCAGGAGGATAGCATATATGCAGGTCGATTTAAGCTTGAGGCAAACTAGGAATGCAATAAAAAGGAAGGATAACTTTGGAAATCTTATGACTTCCAATATCTCTAATGATAAGAAAGTTAGCATTGAGGCACTTTACCTGAATGCTCGTAGCATTCGTAACAAAATAGATGAACTAAAGGCACAGATCATCATGAATGATGACGATGTGGTAGGCATCACAGAGACATGGTTGCAGGGGGTTCAGGACTGGCAGTTAAACATCCAAGGATTTACAACTTATCGAAAAGACAGAGAGGTGGGCAGAGGGGGCGGTGTGGCCTTGTTAGTTAAGAACAAAATTAAATCTATGGCACTGAGTGACATAGCGTCAGATGACGTGTAGTCTGTGTGGAAGCACAAAGGCCAAAAAACCATAATGGGAGTTACATACAGACCTCCTAACAGTGGTCAGGACCAGAGGCGCAACATGTACCGGGAAATAGAAAAGGCATGTCAGAAATGCAAGGTCACGGTGATCATGGGGGACTTCAATATGCAGGTGGACTGGGTAAATAATGTTGCCACTGGATCCAAAGAAAGGGAATTCTTGGAATACTTACAGGATGGCTTTTTGGAACAGCTTGTCACGGAGCCCACAAGGGAGCAAGCTATTTTGGAACTAGTGCTATGTAATGAACAAGACTTTATAAAAGATCTAAAGTAAGAGAACACTGAGGAAGCAGCAATCATAATACGGTAGAGTTCAGTCTGCAGTTTGAAAGAGAGAAGGCAAAATCGATGTAATGGTGTTACAGTGACATAAAGGTAATTATGAGGGCATGAGAGAGGAACTGTCGAAAATTGACTGGAAGCAGAGCCTAGCAGGGAAGACAGTAGAGCAAAAATGGCAGGAGTTTGTGGGTATAATTGAGGACACAGTACAGAGATTCATCCCCAAGAAAGGAAAGATTATCCAGGGAGGGATTAGACAGGCATGGCTGACAAAGGAAGTCAGGAAATGTATCAAAGAAAAAGAGAGATCCTATAAAGTGGCCAAGAGCACTGGGAAATCAGAAGATTGGGAAGGCTACAAAAACAAACATGGGATAACAAAGAGAGAGATAAGGAAGGAGAGGATCAAATATGAAGGCTAGCCAGTAATATTAGAAATGATAGTAAAAGTTTCTTTCAATACATGAGAAACAAGTGACAGGCAAAAGTAGACATTGGGCCACTTCAAACTGATGCTGGAAGGCTAGTGATGGGAGATAAAGAAATAGCTGGAGAACTTAATAAGTACTTTGCGTCAGTCTTCACAGTGGAAGACATGAGTAATATCCCAACAATTGAAGGGAGTCGGGGCTGGGTTGAGTATGGTTGCCATTACAAAAGATAGTGCTTGAAAAGCTAAAAGGTCTTAAAATTGACAAATCTCCTGGCCCCAATGGGTACATTCTAGAGTTCTGAGAGAGGTGGCTGAGGAAATACAGGAGGCGTTGGTTGAGATCTTTCAAAAGTCACTGGAGTCAGGGAAGGTCCTGGATGATTGGGAGATCGCTGTTATAACCCCCTTGTTCAAGAAAGGATGAAGAGGTGACAAGTAGGTTAGACCAGGATATCCAGTGGATGTGGTCTATCTAGACTTCCAAAAGGCCTTTGATAAGGTGCCACACAGGAGGCTGCTGACTAAGGTGAGGGCCCATGGTGTTCGAGGTGAGCTACTGGCATGGATTGAGGATTGGCTGTCTGACAGAAGGCAGAGAGTTGGGATAAGAGGTTCTTTTCTGGAATGGCAGCCGGTGACAAGCGGTGTCCCGCAGGGTTCAGTGTTGGGGCCGCAGATGTTCACATTAAATATTAATGATCTGCATGAAGGGACTGGGGGCATTCTAGCGAAGTTTGCCGATGATACGAAGTTAGGTGGACAGGCAGGTAGTACTGAGGAAGTGGGGAGGCTGCTGAAGGATCTGGACAGTTTGATAGGGTGGTCCAGGAAGTGGCTGATGAAGTTCAATTTGAGCAAATGCGAGGTCTTGCACTTTGGAAAAAAAAATACAAGCATGGACTACTTTCTAAACGGTGAGAAAATTCATAAAGCCAATGTATAAAGGGATCTGGGAGTGCTAGTTGAGGATTCTCTGAAGGTAAACATGCAGGTTGAGTCCGTCATAAAGAAAGTGAATGCAGTGTTGTCATTTATCTCAAGAGCGTTGGAATATAAAAGCAGCGATGTGATACTGAGACTTTATAAAGCTCTGGTTAGGCCCCATTTGGAGTAATGTGTTCAGTGTTGGGCCCCACATCTCAGGAGAGACATACTGGCACTGGAGCGTGTCCAGCAGAGATTCACACGGATGATCCCCG
This sequence comes from Hemiscyllium ocellatum, assembly GCF_020745735.1. Lineage (NCBI taxonomy): Eukaryota > Metazoa > Chordata > Chondrichthyes > Orectolobiformes > Hemiscylliidae > Hemiscyllium > Hemiscyllium ocellatum. The sequence goes on from NC_083410.1 coordinate 91,465,627, forward strand.
GAATGGTAGGTCTAACACACGAGGAACGAGGATTGTACTCATTGGAGTTTAGAAGGTTAAGGAGAGATCTAATGGAAACTTACAAGATCATACATGGCTTGGAAAGGGTGGACGCTAAGAAATTGTTTCTGTTAGGCGAGGAGACTAGGGCCCGTGGGCACAGCCTTAGAATTAGAGGGGGTCAATTCAGAACAGAAATGCAGAGACATTTCTTCAGCCAGAGAGTGGTGGGCCTGTGGAATTCATTGCCGCAGAGTGCAGTGAGGCCGGGACGCTAAATGTCTTCAAGCCAGAGATTGATAAATTCTTGATGTCACAAGGAATTAAGAGCTATGGGGAGAATGCGGGTAAGTGGAGTTGAAATGCCCATCAGCCATGAAAAAATGGTGAAGTAGACTCGATGGGCCGATTGGCCTTACTTCCACCCCTATGTCATATGGTCTTGAGTCCCTGGACGTGCCCATCAAATGGACAAAACAATCAGGAACATGAGAAAGCTAGAAGTGAAAGATTAGCAATTCAATTGCAAGTACTATTTTATCAGCGTGTGTAAGGCCAAAAAATGCAATTTTTAAAGACTAAGATTGGTGAACAACACGGTGGCTCAGTGGTTAGCACTGTTACCTCACAGTGCTCGGGACCCAGGTTCAATTCCAGCCTTGGGTGATTGTCTGTGTGGAGTTTGCACACACTCCCTGTGTCTGTGTGGGTTTCCAGTTTCCTTCCAAAGGTGTGAGTATCAGGTGAATTGGCTATGCTGAATTGCTCATAGTACTAGGTGCATTAGCCAGAGGGAAATGGGTCTGGATGGTTTACTCTTCAAAGGGTCTGTGTGGACTCGATGGGCCAAAGGGCCTTTTTCCACGCTGTAGGGAGTCTGATCATGATGACCTTGCTTTATACAGACCGCATTGCATTGATTCTTTTGACAGATCTTGAAGCCGAGAGGTCCTGCCTGGTGTCTACACCTTCAGTAGCTTCAGTGAACAGCAACATTCTAATAACTGCATTCTATTAAAAAATCTCCTGAGCTGCTATGCTATAGCATTTATAAACTTAAGATAAATACTAAACTTATAGATGGAACTA